>NW_024962265.1:17192685-17308601 GCF_019238085.1 Lagopus leucura | reverse complement strand
CCCGGGAGTCAGTAAAATAAGTGGACTTTTTCCTAATAAAATACAGAGCTGGCTGTCCCATTGTTTGTTATGGAATTGCATGAGCCATTCTATGTTAACCATATGCATATGCTGAACATTACACCTACGCTAAGGAGATGTAACTTCAGCACTATCATATACATTAGGATTTTCCACATCCATTTTGACTGAAATGCTAGACTGGAAGAATATATGTGGTAGGTTGCATCACAGAAGTAATTAAATTAATTTAAAAGTTAAATACTATGAAAAAGAAGAATGCTCAAAACATAGAAGCATCATAGTCATTAATGAAGTAACTATGCTGCTCTTACCAGTTCTTCCCTAATTCTCACTCTTTTGAGGTTTCGTTTCTCTAGAAGGCTGGGGAGAGCAAGATACAGCAGAGTCAGTTTTTGGATTACCTAAAAGTTAAAGGAGTAAATTGTATGTTGCCAATCACAAAAGCACTACAGCACTTCACATTCCATAAGGTCTATTTATATAACTGTTACAGCTCTGAAGCCCTAAAGGTATAGGTAGAAACGAATTATATTTCCTGAGCTGTCAACTAAATGAAATTTGTTCTAGCAGTAGCAAAGCAAAATATGGAAGTAGTAAGAGTATATATTAACATTTTATGATGGAGAGAGTTAGCAATAAAAAGGGCACAGAGTGGGAATAAGAAAAAAAAAACAGTTTTACTACCTGTATTTCTGAAATACACTGTTTCTTTCTAAAAAACAACCTTCAGTGTGTTTCTTAGTTTTTAAAATTTATTAATTTTATTCTTCTACATTTATGTAAATTCTGAGACACTGCAGCAAAAAAAAAAAAAAAAAAAAAAAGATTATGCTGTAAAGTCTCCTTAATTTCAGCCCTGGAATAGTTAGCTTGTGGCTGTTGCTAAAAATTGTTAAGAACAAAAGAAATTAAACAAAAGAATTTAACACTGAATTTGAAGGCAGGACGTACTCTTTTATAGGAGGAATAGGAACTTGAACATTTTTTCATGGTGTCTAATAGTTTAACACTGAAAATCCAGATAGGATAAGCAGAAAAGCAGAAATAATCTTAAAGCTTGTATTTAGCTCATCATGATCCTTTGTTGATACAACTTTATTTCTCCTCAGCAATTTTATATAAAGAACACTGAAAAAGTTTAGGACATGCACAGCATAGCATGCTAAGGTTTTGATCTTGCATTGAGAGCAGGATTAGAACCTTTTAACTGCAAAAACTGAAAAATAAGTTTAGAAATCTTGAAACTTACAGCAAGATTCCTGATGCAATTTTTACTCCAAATATTAAGCCTGTATTTCTCAGAAGCTTTTTTTCTTTCACATTATCACATAAATATGCACTAGCTTGTAAATATTTGCAGGAACAAGTAATATTACTTATAAAAACATAGTGCTGATAACTTGAGTGGTATTGCTGCATGATGCATTTCAATGACAAGCAATGTATCACTAACAAATTTTTTGTTAACTGTCACCTTATGTCAATTAGTATGAGTATGGACCTTACTTAGGAAAGGTATGTGTTTTTGAGATTTAGATTACACAGTACAATGGGCATAATTCTCATGATACAGCTATTGAAAAAAAAAACTGTGTTTATGAAGCTGTGATTTGGACACTGATCTTGCATTCATTGAAACTGATGGTAAAACTCAGTGAGTCAGAGATGGAAGGCGAGGCCTTCAGTGGAGTTGTTAAAGTGACTTACAAAAGCAGATGGTCCTGTATTGAAATGCTATTTTTATTCTTTCTTTTTTATACTATTTTGAATATGTTACTTGATAATCTCAAACAGAAGGAGAGAGAAAAAATTGCCACAAATCATATCTGATTTCTTCTTGCATTTCATTTTATTGAAACACTGAAGCATAGTATTTACTAAGATGAATTTCCTGGAAACAGAAACATAAGAGAAGAAAAAATAATGTGTTGAAAATGTGAAAGTGTAAGAATAAATTTAAGATATCTCTGGAGCCAAAGGATTTACTTATGTTCTTCTTAGTTTTACTTCATTAACAAATTTTCCTTCAAAATCATATTAAAGCTCAAGATAATCAAGTTTAGAATTATGATTGCAACTCAGATAATGACTGCATATCATACACAAAAGTTATGTACATTACAATAGAATTACTTTTTCAGATTAAATCTCAAAATAGATAGAACTGAATCAATCTCTCTGAAAATTATAATCTGACCACATTAATACATCTGACTGTCTGAGATGTCGGTACTGCATGTATAGTTTGATCAGTTCACATGATAATGAAAAACATTTCACTAGATATCTTGACTCAATCAATTTTCATACATACTTTTCAGATAGACCAATACTCTTTTTAGGGTGAGGGAAGCAAAGTAATTGCAGTATGTCTGTAGAATCATTTATTGAAAGCCAAAATGAACATCAGCAATCAATATCCATTAGTCTTTACAATTGCAGTGAGTCCTGTTCTGTGCATTGAATGTAAACTTTGCTGTCATTTCATGTTGCTGTTCAAAGAAGATGAAGACTGACCATCTGAGTAGGATTAGCTTCTTGAGAACTTTCAAATGAAAGTGTGCATTCTGTCTTTTTTTTTTTTTAATTTCTTTTTTTTTTTTTTAGTATGTGCCATACAATGTACCTACTTAATGAAAATTCTTAGGATGCACACACTTATGTGCCAAGAATGTGAAAATTAAATTAACAACATCATAGTGCAGAAAATAGAGAATTCCTCTAGTGTAAACATATTTCCTTGAGTAGAATCAGTTTTATTATAACTTGATTTTGTTTGAACTCATTCCTCAAAGCAAGCTTGAATGTAAGCATATATGCACATGTACACACACACACAAATATATATGCATGCATGTATGTATACATATTAGAAATTTTACTTGTTATCATGAAAATTTATTTGTCTATTCACTCTTCATAAAAAGGTTAAGGGCAAGCAAGCCTGACAAGCAAGACTAAGTGGCTAGTCATAGAAACATATTATTGTTTCTATTTTCTATATATTCTGTAAAAGACCTTTAGGACCATCAAGACCAGCTAATCACCTAACACTAGAAGTCTATCACTAAACCATGTCCTGAAGTACCACATCCACACATCTCTTAAATACCTCCAGGTATGGAACAGACTGCACAGCAATGGCTGCTATTGCACCATTTCGCTATGCAGTCTGTTCCAAATCTTGACCAACCTTTCTATGAAGAAATTTTTCATGATATCCAGTATAAGCATACACTGGTGCAACATGAAGCTGTTGTCATTTGTCACCTTAGAAAATAGACCTACACCCTCCTCACTGAAAACTCCTTTCAGATTTCTGTGGAGAACAATGAGATCTCCCCTCATTCATCCTCTAGTCTAGATCATCAATAAAAATGTTAAATAAAATCAAACTCAGTACTGAACCCTGTAGATCACTACTTATAACTACTACTTGTGTCACTGGCTACTAGGCTAATGTAATGTCACCAGGTTAAACTTCCCTAATCATAATTTATTTACTAAATACTAATTCTATAATAACAACTGTACAATGAAATAATTCTGCTTAAGTGCACTTTTAATATGAATAATATGTGCTACCCTGGTGCTAGATATCCTATTGGATCTACACAAATTCCAAATTTTAAATGTAAAATAAGTTTACTTTTTTTTTTTTCCCCAAGTATTTTGAAAAATTAATTACCATGAAATAAAAATCTTAAAAGAAAATGTTAGAAGAAAGCATTTTTAGGAACTGGAATCTCAATGATGAAAGGAGTTCCCATTCTTACATGGGAAGAAAAAGGCTGTATTTCATTTCTTTGTTGGACTTACATCTACAGTATAAGTGAGGATTAAACGGCTTTGGTGGCAAGTGTCTCTGTTAACATATGAGCCTCATTACTTTGACAGAACTGAGAGAATTTAATAAAATAGACATCAATTTAAATATGATACATGATTCTCTTCATTTTATACTTAGCCTTCAGAAGAGTTGTGCAGAATTGGCACAAAATATTTATACTATTCTCTTTCCATTATCTATTAAGATAACTTAAACGTGTAGTGGACAGTTACAGGGGCAGTGAACTTGAATTGGCCCATTATATAGCTCTTCATTAGGTTAGCTTGATCAAATTAATTATATTTTCTCCCTTATTTTTTTCACTTTTTTTTTTTTTTTGTTCAGATAACCTTTCTATTTCCAATGGTGCTTTCGCACTTCTGGAAAGTTGAGTCAGGCTAGAGGCCTCTGTCACAACCACTGTCAACCACACAAATAGCACTGAGAAATTTTAGTGACATGAAGTTATGTTTTCTGAGTCTTATTGTACCATCAGGAAGCATAAAGGCCTTAGTGGATTTTGTTTTCTAGCAAGCTTGTTGACAGAATTCAGTGATCCATCATCAAACTATATCCTCAAGTATTAAAAATCCTCACTGATTCCTCTTATCCTTATACACGTATTCCACGTATATGTCCTTTCATTAAGACAAGGTCAGGAATAGATTGGAAGTATTTCACAATTTTGTAAGGAAAGGAATGAAGTATTTCCTTTTAACTGAATAAAGACTGTGACTTTTGTACTACTGCCTTCTACCATGAGATGAACTTGTAAATAAAATTCAAAATATTGTGAAATTCAAGAATAAGTCAGTGAATAGTAAAGCAGGAAAAATTGGTGCCATAGTGGCAGATTTATGGATGGGTTTCAAACCAATGGAAAAAAGCTTATGATTGACATATATATTTAAAAATGTGTTTTAACAAGGTTAAATCATGGCCAAAATAACGACCAAGAGGAAAAAAGAGATAAATTTATTTGGTCAACATGATTAAATGTATTCTGCGAATAAAGTATACCATAAACCAATGTGGGTGGGGGTCATTTCACATTGCTGTGACTAATGAAGAGAGAGCTAATCAGTCAAATCAGTATACTGGGGCCCTTCAGTACCAGAAAAAAAACCAAACCAAACCAAACCAAAACCCACAAAGAATGAAAGATTAGAAAAACAATTCACTCTGTTTATCATAAATACCTACCTTATTAAATACTGAGCAATCTTTTGCAAGAGCAAATTTCTGTATAGTATCTCAGCATAAATATAAGCACTCAAGTCATCAGATTTCAATTACACTTTTAGCTTTGAACATGTATTCAACTGCGACTCTCAGAGTGCAAAAGAAAATTTTGAAAACACAGGAAAGGAACTTCTTCAACATCTTCAATGGAACATCTTCAATGGGGTCCTTCTGTGTATTTTAATAAAACATTCCAGTTCTGCTTATTAGACTTTGGTTAACTTCTTTGCCATTGTAATTTAAAAAGTCAAAATACAAATTTATTTGTTTTGTAGAAACACAGATTTTGCTCCTGATGTTGATAAAAGCGGTATTGTGCAATATACAACCTACAAAACATAAACGAAAATAAAAAGATTACTCTACTTTTGAGTTTAAACATATGATAAAAGATTTGCCACACATTGATAATGATAATAATTCAATAAATCTGCTATTTCAAAATTTTCTGTATTTTTAATTGATTTTAAACTGATTTTTGTAGATACATAAGATAAAAGCTTCATTTAATAAAACCAAGAAAAGGAAGTGGATACAGCCTTTCACCTGGCCTAAGCTATCAGATGCAGTGGAAAAATAGGAAGACTAAACTAGAAAAAAAAATACTGGGAAAACTACAAATAATTTTCTAAATACTCAGCTCTTTTCCCTTTTGAGTCTTTCAATATTTGAACATTTTGTCTCTCCCTGTCCACCCTAAAAGTAACAGAGATGGTTTTGGTATATTGTCTGTGCATTCTAGGATAATTACATATATAATAAAGAATTAAAAAATATTGTCCTTGGATTTCAGGAAGGAGGCCTATATATTTGAAGTCTCATTCCAGGTGTTCATATGGAGATGCAAATATGGTATTTTACAGAATTAAGAAAGACAAAAAAAAAAAGGAAAAAAAAATTGAAACAAAGAAAGAAATGAATCTTCAATATTTTGGTAAAATATGCAGAAAAAATATTCAAGATTCTATGAAGACATTAGGAGAGCAGGAAAATAAAACCTTTTTTTAATATATGAATTGCATACAAAGCACAGAGAAAGAAAATGAGATGGAAAGTAGTAAGACTTCCTACAAGTAAGGTCAGAAGAAAGAAAGGCTAAAGGAAAGTGATCTAAACATGTATTTAAAAATGAGATCAAGAAACTTGCGTGAAGTATGTAATGCAAAAGAAAATTAATGAATATATTAAAATAGGTAACTGCTATAATAAGAGATAATAAGCGGAGAGGGTGAAATGCCATTTTTGATACAATCTTTTTGGGTGACTGGAGGGAGTGAATTAAATGAGGTGCTAGTAAAATGAATTAAATCAGATGCTAATGTAAAAGTTTAATTTTCTGTAACTCATCTAAAATTGTTCTTAAACACTTGTTGCCTTTGCCATTCCTTAAATGACCTTAAATATCATTGAATCAAATTCTTAAACAAAAATCATTAAAAATCATGTTCTGACAAATTCTGAACTCCTTACCACTACAACTGTGGCTAATATGAGTGCCATCTTGCTTTTATTCTTCTTATTGTGTGTGATAAATAAAATAAGGCTGAAAAAATGTCTAAATGTTATTTGTTCCCATCTGATTTCAACAAGAGGAAAGATCTCAAAGTGCAAGACAGAAATACTAGTTGATTTTTCAAAACATATACTATACTGGTTATAGCATACTAGTCTCAGTAAATTTAAGCTCTTCCTATACTGTCTTTTAAAACAATTCTGTTGTTTCTAATTCCTGAAAAAAAAGGCCTATATTTATTTATTCCCTTTGAAGATAAACTCTTAACATTTTCAGAAACAAAAAATGTAAATGTGATAAAATAATTAGCTTGTAATTATGTCTATTTCCATATTTGGCTCCTCAAGTTAACTTCACAAAGGACTACTGCCAGATTGAAGGTATTTTTCCAGAAGCTGTTATAATAACGTTACCAATTTATAGAGTATTGGACAGTCATAAAAAAGTAAACAATTTTATTTGTTCTCGCATAACCTATGTTGGTGCCACAAATCTTATATGAACTGCTCTAATGTCCGTCAATTCCTTCAGACATCCTGCCATCACGTGCTGTCTCCTTCCTGTTTTCTGTTCATTTCTCAAATTGATAAGCATCCAAGAAGTCCTTTAATTTATTTGCAAATAATTTTCTTCATGTCTTGCAGTGATCTGTTTATACTTATATATCTCTACAGATGAGTCACTTTTGATATACCACATCTTGAATGTTTATACTTTAAAAATGTCAGATCCTGTAGAGAAAACTCCTTAGGGAAATTTCAAAAAAATGGCATTTTCTGACTTTTTCCTAACTTCCATTCCTCTAGATATTTAATTTTAGGGAAGAGATAAACAGTTCTCCTTTCCATATATTCTCAGAGTATATAAACACTACACTGATAGGAATTTTGATCACGCTGTCAATCAGATCAAAGAAATACATACAAAATTGTACATCACTTACAGGATTTTTCCTTGCCTTTGTGATATACTCCTGGGGAGACATTGCTTGCCTGGACCGAGAAAACCCACTCAGCCCAGTTCAAGGGCATTATAGGGAGAATAGTGTGGAGACACAACAACCTCCATGATGATTTTCTATTCTCCTCCAAACTTCCAGTCTTTCATACAAGTTAAAAGGTACAGTGGATCTAATATGCAAAAAAAAAAAACCAACCAAACAAAAAAACAACCCAAAAAACAAACCCAACTTTGACACTGCTGAATTAATATTGAGGTTCTTATTCCACCTTCTCTTTCTCTTCATGTTACAAGAAGTTCAGTTCTCTGGCTTAATAGCCTCATCTTTACGACCTGTTGGAGGCTTCTAGTACTAGATACATCTGCTGAAATTTAGAGGATGCTATCACTCATGTCAGAAGATAGCACTCACAGACTTTCAGAATGGTTGAGACAGGAATGAACCTCTGGAGGTCATCTAGTTTAGCCTGTCATTTCAAACAGCAGAACAGAGTCAGCAACCAGATCCTTTCAACATCAATAATTTTATGATGCTATGATTCTGTGATTCAAGCAGGGTCACCTATGGTAGGCTGCACATGACTATCCAGATGTCTTTTGAATATCTACAGGGATAGAGACTACACAGTCTCTCTGGGCAACTGTACTGATGCTTACTCAGTGAAGGGGAATTTCCAGATGTTCAGTGGGAATCTCTTGTGTTTCAATTTACACTCATTACCTCTTATCCTGTGACTGGGCATCACTCACAAAAGTCTGTTCAACTTATATCCTCACTTCAGATACTGATATACACTGAAAGGATCCAACCAACAACAAGAAGTGTTCAGAACTTTAAGTTCTGTGAAGATGGTAGAAAACCTTCAACATCAAGGTACCTCTCATCAGGAGGCAGGAATATGTGTCCTTATTTTGGAAGACAAAATATATGTAGGGTTATGAAAGTAGAAGCATCACAGAATCACTTTGAAACAAAGCCCATTTGGCAAGTTAATTGTAGTAGGTTTTGTTTTGATCTCATATCTCTTTACATAAATTACAACAATATCTATCTTTATAGTCATAAAACATTTCTTGACGTGTCTTGGCTGTCGTACTTATAAAGTCTTGATTTCTTTCCAGTGCTAAGTATATAACAAGACTAGAACAAAATTTTAATATAATTTACGCTTCTAAATAATACTTATTATCTATGGTGTTCTGCTATAAACAATATATATGCATGTAAAATATTTATTCTTATCTTCGTATGTCTTCAGCCCATTGCAAACTCAGCTATTATAAAATATGTTTTCCAAATATTTCATGGGATTTACTCATGTAGTTACTGTTACAAATACATTGATTTGTTTT
Source organism: Lagopus leucura (assembly GCF_019238085.1). Classification (NCBI taxonomy): domain Eukaryota; kingdom Metazoa; phylum Chordata; class Aves; order Galliformes; family Phasianidae; genus Lagopus; species Lagopus leucura. Next base: position 17,299,680 of record NW_024962265.1, on the reverse strand, counting down.
AATTTTATTTGGATTTAAAGCTTTTTTTTTTCTTTCTAGCATCTTCTCTTAAAAACAGAATTTGTTTTGTTTTATATTGCTTCTTACCATCTGAATGAAATTCTGATCTTAGCTAAATTAGAAAATTTTCAAGGAAATCAGTGAATATTTCCATTTACTAATGTGTACCATAATCACTCAGATCACTCAGAAGAATTTTTTTCCTCTCTCTTCTTAGCTATATGTAATTTCTTATATTGTTCTTCTACAACAGTTTGAAATAAGAGAAATGAGTCAAAAACAGTATATTTAGACTCCTATTCCTACAGAAACATCTTAATGAAAATACTGTGCAATGGGTTTAATTGTTTTGTGATTTGAAAGCATTAACTAAAACATTAAGCAGCATTAACCAAAAATTACAATTTCATTTTTGTAAAGAAATTTTCAGAAATATGTCAGTGATTACAGTCTTCAAAACAATCACTGGATTTAATTCCTTTTGTATCTAAAGATAAAAATTGAAAAGATATCTTCCACCTACTGACTTATACTTCCTATCTGTAGAGTGCTATGAGACTTTACTCAATAGAATTGGCAGGTGCAGATTTCTGTAACTGTAGATGATCAACACAGATTCAGTGAAAGTTAAAGGAACTCATTTTGCTTGCTTTCACTTACTTTCTCCTGGTCTTGGAATAAAGATGAAAGAAATGACCTAAATTAAGTTTTTAAATATGGAAACTAAAGATGGAGTATTAAAATGTACTGCTACAATGCAGTTATTTTTAAATTATTTCTATAATGACTATCAATGTCAGTAGAGCACATATGAGAAATATAGTGTGTGTATTTTGAACATCCCAGTTAACTGTCAGTATTAAGTTAGGCTTCCAGAGATATGAATGCAACTTCTAATGCAATAAATAAGAGTATTTGCAAGAGGTAAAATCATTCTTGTACTGTGGAAAGAGAAGAAAATTAGCTATTATAGAGATTAAATTCTGGAAAATTTTGCCTTTTTCATATTTCATTATCCCCTTTATGTGCATGAAATTTCTGGCATCTAGACCAGTTGGTGCTGTTTTGGTATATATTTTGAAGTTAACCAAGATTGCCTTTAATGGCAAAGTCAAAAGTATGGACAACAAGGAAAATAACCTGGAACTTGGAAATTGTCATCCCACTGAGGATTTTGCTAATAATGACCTCTACACAAAGTAATATTTTACACAGCTTAATATATGTTTACCTCTAAAGTAATCTTTGTAGAGCCTTCCCTAACTTAAAAATATAATACTATTTATTAATCATATTTTACTAGAGCAATTTTATTACTGTTAATTTAAATGTATAGTTTAATGATTAATTATTAAATATGAAGAATGCTCATACATTATCCGCAATGCTTTTTTAAAATTACTTGATACAGTTTCTTATCCTTTGATGCAATAGCAAATATGTTTTAATTTTCACACAGCAGATGCTTTAATTTCTTGATATGAGAACTAAGTCATTGTTGTATTATTGTAAGATTAGAAGATTTACTGCATATAAGTAGTGAATATTAATCTATATCATTTTCAAACTAGTGAAAAAAATCAATTACAGAGGTAAAGCTACTATTCCAAAGCCTAAGTTCCTGGTTTTACTTTTAGATGATATAGGGGGAGTGTGCAGAAAAATGACAAATTCAGAAAGTACAGACAGAATAGAGTTCTTTCCAGTTCATCTTTCAGGAGAGAGGGAACAAAATGACTTCTTATCCTGAAGTGACATGTGTCCTTTTCAGCTGCATCTATGAATGCCTTTTTTATCTGATTTCTTTCTTTCTTTCTTTCGTTTTTTTTTTTCTTTTGCTTGCTTGTTCGATGAATTGTACTGCAGTTTATCAAAAGACCATGTTGACTGTGCAAATTACTTGTGTAGTCTCCCAAAGCTAGGAGAAAAAAATGTAGTCCTATATTAATTCCTGAAGGTTCAATATACAGACATTTCTTGCCTCACAACAGATTTGTAAGAGTAACATTACTGCTTACAACTCCAGAAAAAAAGAACAAAATGAAATCTTTGGTTTACTTTTCTCCACCTACAAGAACAGTGGTTGACTCCATTTGGGCACACTTTAGAAATCCCAGTGGGTTTTTTTAGCTCTCTGGGGCTAAAAATTGCCTTTTCTTAGAGGCTGATTTTTGATGGAACCTCCTGATGAGTAATGACAACACACAAGAGGATTCACTTGGTTTTTTTATGGATGGATTTTTAAGCAATGACTTCTTAGCAAATCAGTGTCAATTAAGTATTGCATTATTACATCTGGTTTCATAAAATGAAGTCTCTTTGTATTCTGATACGAAATAAATTAATTGCAGCACAGCCATTACTAGCGCAAGTGTCTCAATTTCAGCTAGTCATGTAGGCTTACTTTATAGTAATATAGAGAATTTTAAAAAATCAGCCATGCTATAAAATTACTTTTTCTTTCATTCTCAGAAAAAGACTGACTTCAATAATTTTCATCAGATAAATCCTCTCTATCAATCTTCTCACAGTTCAAGCAAATGCAGAAGTCTTAATTTGTATTTCTTTACTTATAATATTTACCATATTTCTTAATGAATATTTTTTATTCTCCTTTAGCTTAGTGAATACTTTTTTTCTAATTATTTGCTAGATGCATAGTAGATATAGCAAGACTGCCACTAAACTGAAGCATATGAAAAAAGAGCTCTAATTCTATTTCTCCTGTCACATTCTAATTGAAAAAAAACTACATTTGGACTACTCGTTCATTTCACATCTACAACATTTCTCTGTAAATTTTGCAAAATTATACATTCAGAGGAGAAAAGAAAAAAGACCTTTCTTGTTAAGTGCAAGGTCTACGATCTTAGTCTTAATAATCTTACCTAAATTGATATAATTAATTAAATATCTTCATAAAGTATCTACAGATATTTCAATTTCTTGTTCTGAATATGAAACAAAATTTACTAGAATCAGGTTGGCACATGAAATATTATATCTATTAAAATGAGAGCTATAAAAATAAATAATCAAATATGTAAGTATGATTTAAAATGTTGATAACTTATACTGCAAGCCACTAAAAGCAAAGCCTTAAGGAATGGAAACACCTTCTCTAGAATTAGTGTATTTGTGACTGAAAATTAATGCATTTCTACAAGTCAGGACAAACTGAATATTGTATTCAGTTTTGGTGTCCTTGTTACAAGAAGGATGCTGAGTTTCTCAAGCATATAGAAAGATCAATTAAGCTGATGAAGGGACTAGAAAGCAAGACTTACAAGGAACAACTGAGGGAATTGGGATTGTTTAGTCTGGAGAAGAGGAAGCTGAAGGGAGACCACATTACACCCTAAAACTACCTGAAAGGAGGTTGCATCCATGAGGATGGTTTCTTTCTCAGATAACAAGTGATAAGATGTAAGCCTCAAGTTGTAACACTGGAGTTTAGGTTGGATATTAGCAAGTATTTATTCACAGGGAGGGTAGTCAAGCATTGGAATGGACATTGCATGGAAGTGGTGGTGTCCTCCTCACTGAAAGGATTTAAGAATCCTGTGAAGATGGGATTAAAGGATATGGCTTAGTGACAGAACTCAGTAGATGAGGCTGATTGTTGGAATTCATGGTCTTGAAGTTCTTTTCCAACCTAAATTATTTCATGATTCTATAACTCTGTGAACATAAGGCAAATAAAATTTTGTTTTCTACTCTAGTTGTCTAAGCATCCTTCATAAGGATCCTTGTTTCTGCCTTCTATGTTTGCTCAAGAAATAATTTAATTGTTACTTTTTATACCAATTTTTCTTTCTCCCTGTTTAAGCTAGGATGTGAAGCATTATGTAATATCCCCTAATTATAAACATCTTCCTATGAGAGGTAATGGAAGAATTGATTTAAAACTAACTTCTGCTGTTCTGGTGCTGACAAAATAATATAATATGAAAAAAGACAGAAAATTCCAATTCTTACAGACCTTAAATTAAATGATGATGAAGTTATCTTTATGGCTGGGATCTCTTGTATTCCTTTCAACATATGTGAATTGTTTTTGCTCTTGGAAACTTTTCTTGAAACTAACTGGTAATATTTAAAACTAATATCAAAGACTAATATGGCACCATATTAAAAAAAGATAAATTTTATTTTTCTAGAACCACACACATAGAAATAAGCAAGCAAATGCTTGATACAACCTATCAAAATTGTCCTGAAAGTCTTATGACTATGTATTGAGTCAATCCTTTATATGAAGCTATTAAAAAGAATACAGATAAAACTTTTAAGCCAGCATGTGCAGCGAAAAACTACGGAGGCAAAGCAACTAATTTTAAAATGTTAACTCAAATATTACTGCTGGCAAAATTTCATTAAATACATAAATAAGGGTGGACAGTGCAATCATATCAATGAACACTATTGTTCACTCGTGTAAATAACCATTTTTTATCATTGTCAACACCAGAGCAACAGCAAACAATTCTGGAGCAAAATAACTATTCAGATAAATATGTTGCAATTTGGTTATGTAATCAAGTTTCCACTAGAGCAATACAGTCAGCAAAATTACAAGATTGAGAAGGCTGCACTCATTTTTGAGGCCTTCTACTACATTTTTTCTATACAAAAAAACTAGTTCAGCACATGTATACACACAATATGTCAACGGAGAAGGTAAACTGCTAAGGGTTAGATAAGTCACATTTTGCACAAAATCATTTTTCTGTAATATTGACAATGACATGGGTAAATATTCATAGCTCTTTTCTAATGAGGCATCCAAGAGAATGAGGTACCTTTTAAAAAAGGCTAATTATCTGTATCAATCTACAAGGGTCACTCCAAAAGTAATGCCTCATACTTTATTACGTTGGCCCACAACACCAGAGGTATGGCAGTAGAGGTTGAACCTTCCCACCAATTTTTGCTGGATTTTGTTGCAGTGTCACAGAGGATAGCAGAGAAGTAGTTTTGCAAAATGGCTTCTGACACAGAAATATTTATGAAGCAAAGATGTGCCATTTCATTCCTCCATATGAAAAAAAATGGCACTCACTGACATTTTTTAACATTTGTTGAAGGTTTCTTGAGACTGAATAGTGGATGTGAGCATAGTGAGACAGTGGGTGGTGCATTACAGTAGTGGCGACAGTAACATGAAGGCCAAGCCATGTTCCAGATAGCCACACAGCTTTTTTATGAACATGGCATGTAAGCTCTTATTCACTGCTAATATGCATAGCTAATGGCGGTTTTACTATGCTGAAAAATAGTGTTTTGTAGTCAAGAATTTGCTGTGTCATGTAATGCTGTTGTGCTCTTTGTAGCTGTTATACTTTCCTTCAAAATAAATAGGAGGCATTACTTTGGGAGCAAATTACATATGTTCAGCAGTAAGGTGTTTCTAAGATTAGTTTCAGGTGGCATCAAAGTTCTGTCAAATATTTTTTTTAAGGAGAACAAGATTATTAAACAAAAATAAATGCATAATTCTATCAAAAGAAAAGTGCCCACAAAACCAAATGTATTATAAGGGAATGTTTGTAAGGAAACACCTGAGCTTTTAAGTACCTCTGCAGTCCATTCATCAAGATTGGAAATAATGCTTAGTAATACAGAGAATTTACTTTCTCTGAAGATAGATTGGTACTTCCAAATACACAAGTGAAGACCGTCTGAAAACTAAAAATTCAGACACAGCAGTAATTTTCATGTACATAGGTTACCATGGTTGAATGAATATCATTGTGAGAAAAAGGCAGTCCAACACTACTGTTATTATTGCATTCCTGAATAACGTTCTAGTCATGATCAAGTGTGAGAAATACTCCAGAAATATGTTAAAAAAAAAGTTAAAATGCATCATATATAGTTCATCCATTCACGAGTAGTTTGTATACTTTAATGGGTATTTTGTCACAGATATGTATAACTAAATATTTTACACTTAAAATCTCTCCCAGTCATTTTCACAGAATGTATAATACTGAGGAAGGACACAAGAGAAAATTAATCTCAGTACATGATCCTGTGAAACCGTCTGCAGATCTGAATATTCATTATTCCCAATGGGAATATGACTGTTTGTGGAATAAAATGCTGAACTGTAAATGCAACAAGACTCAGACTAAGAAAGGAATTTGACAGATTTGTCAGGTATGCGGATCTTTAAAATCACAGAGTGCATTCACTGTTAGTCTGATTGGGCTGAGATATGATAACTTGTCATTTGATATTTGTTAGTTTATAACATTCTATATTAGAATAAGAAAAAGAGAAAGTTGTTCACTTTCTTGGATGGTGAAGACAGCAGGTAGGCCTGAGTGTAGAGCAGAGCAAGACAATCCCTTCTTTGCTGGCCTCTCCTCTTTTAATGCAGCCCAAGATACACTTGGCCTTCCGTGATGCAAGTACATTCTCCTGGCTCTGTTGAGACACTTAGGAATTTAGCTATGTGATATCAGATCATTTTGTGTGATTACTTGCCATTTTCAATTGAATTGTAGACGGTAAGAGAAAACAGTAATTTCACATACAGAAGAAATAGTTCCCTAGTGGATGATAAAAGTTTAATGGCTTAAAAGATTCATTTTTGACTGTAGTGTGTATGATTGTATCAAATCAACACTTATGGCAATGAAGAACAGTCAAACTGCATTTTTTTTCTGTGTGTAGTGCTATTTTGCATGAAGTTTTCTGTAGGAAGCTTTTTTTGTGGGAGACGACAGCACTTAAAAGGGAAAAAAATCAGCATTTTTATAATATTTTCCATTGAATGTATGACAAGTATCAAGTGGAGAACACAATATTCAAATGAAATTTACCAAATTTAAAATCATGGGGCACACATTCCACTTATGTGAAACATACATAAATCCAAAATCAGTTACATAAACTTGATAGCAGTTTAATTAGTGCACACTACTTAAACAACCTGATAAAATAGTAACATTGCAATTATTTTGCAGACTTATTTTATCAACAGTTCACTTTCTTAATCTTTTTTTGTTTTGTTTTTGTTTTCCTTGAAGCTGTGAAAATAGGAACTGTAGTTGACCTTTTTTATCTTTTTCATTTTACTTCTTCTTCAATTGCATGATATTGCATGATACTGACATCAGTTTACTCACACAATTCTTCCAATGATCATTTGCCCTTACAATCTTAAATGAACAGAAACTTAATATTGAAAAGTACAATGTCCTAGAGATATAGGGGTCATTACCAAAACTCACTCTTTGCAAGTAGAGTAGGGAAACATGTTGGAATCCCTGGATGCTACTCAGATGATCTAACACCAAGATATTCAGTACGTCATTTATAGGCTTCAAACATCCCAACACTGCACCCAGATATTTTCTGACTAGAAAGCATTTGACCACAAGATGATGAGAATAGAAAAAAGAAAAAGAATCCTGGTGGATGGAAATGGATGGATGGATGAACGGATGTGGATGGAAGCAACTAACCTTTCCCCGAGACTTCAGTCTAGCGTTTCTGTTCAAAAATATTTTTTTCACATCTTTTCTCCCACCACCCAGTTCCCACCCTTCCTCCATTTTTATTTCACTTTGCCTGGGAGTCTGAGGTTTCCTTAGTATTCTGGGGGAGTGAGAATATTCCAGTGTATCTGCAGACCAATTCTTGATGGCAGTCATGACATTTACACCACAGAAGAAAATTTCTGCTCCTATTTTTCTTCATTTATTAGTGCCTGCTCTGAGAAACTGTATTTCCATGAGTCATACTTACTCTCCTTCATGAGGATTCCTCTTGCTCAGTAGTTGACAGATAATCAGAGTTGATAACCATAACACTTTGTGATGTGATCAGTCATCTGAGAGGTGACACATACTCAGCAAGGGTAAATTTTTGTAATATATTAAGATAGACTTATTTAGGGTTACTTTAAAGACATAGTCATACACAGAAGCAAACAGCCACGCTAAGTAAGGCTTTGCAGACTCCAGATGCTCATCCTGATGCTTAGCTGAAAGTTACTGCCGTCATAGAAGAAGCTGACAGAAGTGGATGTATACAACAGGTGCCATTCAAGGCTGATTTATTAGACCAAACTCCACAGCTGAGGTATGAATTGACATTTTGAGTAGTTAAGGTATTGGCTTTTGGGATTGGCAACCCCTGGAACTATTGCAGCTAAATACAGGAGTGACTTAACTTCGTAAAGATTACATCTATTATTTTGAAATTTATTACACACTGTGCCCCTGAAACTGTCTTATGAAACTAGAATAATGTGAAACTAGGCATTCATACAATGTCAGGTTTCCAAATTAAAAGGATTTCAACTTGTTAAATTAATCATCTTAACATTGTATCACTATAACACAGTGCTTAAAAGAGAAATTACAGAAAAGAACAAGAAAAATGAGCAGAGTTCTTGAAAACATGACCTCTGAAAAAAGGATAAGGTTTGAAATAAAAAATGACTGGAAGGGATATAAAATAGCACTCTTTGATATGCAAAAGGTAGTTACAAAGATGAAAGGAATAATCTGTTCTTTGTGTCAGCCTTGGATTGAACAAGAAGAAATGGTCTTAAATTAGAACAGGGGAAATTTAGAATATGTATTAGGAAAAGATTTTGAACCATAAATCACAATAAAGGACTGTCTATGGAGAACGTGGAATTGTCATTACTGGAAGTTTGTGAGAACAGATTGGGCAGAAAAGTTTCAAGTCTGAGAAAGGTGGAAGTTTTCCTGCCCTGGGATGAAACAACAAACCCTTAAAGTTCTCTGGGATCATTATTTCATGCTGGAACGTCTAATCCTTCACGGGAAAAGTAAAATTTAACTGGAAAACAGACAATCCTGTTGCAAATTTGTGAAGAACGAAGAACATATTGTTTTACTGATAAGCATTGTACTGGGACTGGAGTACTTCTATGCTGTGAAATGAATGGCATGCTAATAGATTTAGCCAGATTTAATTGTTTTTAACTGTTTTCTTTTTTTCCTGCTCAGGCCTTAAAGTATCACAAGACTATATACAAGGGATATCCTTGGTATCTGAATAATATCTGAATGGTGTGTAACAGCATACATGTATTATCTAAACGAGCAATCTAGCATAGACCCATTATCTGATTTATCAAGGCAGATATTACTTAAGCAAATCAAGAATTTGAGGTTTTAGTAAAAAAAAAAAGAACCTAAGAACACTTTAAAATTCTATATACATTATTCAGATCAGTCTTTTTGGCAGGGAGTAGTCACTAACCTCATGAAAACTTGCTGAGAGAGAGCTCTTTCTCTGTGGGATTTTGTTATTTTATAGCAACCTTGTGCTGCATGCCAGATCTATCTGATGATGTGAAATCTCTGATAAGACTGAGGCCTGCAATAACAGCTGCCCTTTACCAGCGATTCCAGGATAGGCTTTTGTTGTGGTAATACTTAATGCTACATATTTCACTATAAGGTTATAAACATTACTGAAAAATCTATACTGCAATTTAGCTCAAAAACTTTAAAAGTTAGTGGCTCCACAAAATGTTGTATCAGGTACATATAGAAAAGCAAACATCTTTAAAAATAATCACAGAATCACTGGAAAGTTTTTGTCAGAAGAAGCCTTCGAGGGTCATCTGGTTCAACTTCCTTGAAGGACCAGTCAGAGCAGGTGACTTAAGGGTGTATCCATTCAGGTTTTGAATATTTTTATGGGTAGAATTTCTACAGCCACTGTGGGCAACTATTCCTATGCTTTGTGCTCAACTACACTACAAAGAAATTTTCTCATCTTTTATATCTCGCTGGATTTTAGTTTACAGGAGAAAAGACAGACTCTTTAGGAGGGTCTTTTCTAAGAGGACAAAGGATAATGGTTCCAAACTAAAAGAGGGGAAATTTAGACTGGAAATAAGGAAAAAGCTTGTTAAGATAAAGATAGCAATACACTGGAGCAGGTTCCCCAGAGAGCTATTGGATGTCTCAGAGAATTCAAGGTCAGGCTGGAGGGGTCTCTGAGCACACCAATCAATCTCTAGATGTCCTTATTCATTTCAGGGGAGTTGGACTTGATGACCTTTAAGGGTCCCTTTCCAACTCAAGTGAGTCTATGATTCTATGATTCTGTGATTCAGGTAAAAAGGAGGAGGGGGGAAAAATCTGAGGTTATTTCATTTGTCTTCTCAAGAAACCATTATGTGTGATGAGCCTGGTTTTCCTGGAAGAATATCTGCCTGTTGATGGGAAGTAGTGAATTAATTTCTTGCTTTGCTTTGCTTGTATGTGCAGCTTTTGCTTTGCCTGATAAACTGTCTTTATCTCTCAAACCATGAGTTCCTGCATGTTGCCTTCCTGATTTTCTCCTACATACTGCTAGGGGAAAGTGAATGAGTGTCTAAGTGGTGCTGAGCTACCTGTTGTCATTGAGCCACAATGTGACAAACAGCTGTCATCATATATTCCAGAGCTGCGTACAGTTCTGTCGTTAAAAGTCTAACTTTGCTGTCTGATTGCTGTCTCGAATTTTAGCAAGTAGTAATTACCAAAATGTAATTCTTCCTATGCCCTATTTACTTATGTGCAACCTGAAATGAGGCTTTGGTGGCCAACCTTAAAGAGTTGTTAAGACAACGACACTATATCAGGGTAGATGGAGACAGATAATGAAGATAATAAAAAAAGATATTTTATGTTTTATTTCATCAAATATTAATGGACAATATTGCTAGCAAACGTAGTTAGACTATTGGATCAATCTGACTCTTGAATACTTACATAAATCCCTTTGCTATACATGCCTCTAAGTAAAAGGAATCAACCCCGATACAAAAACCAAGGAAATTTCTGATGTGATAACGTAATGCGTCTAGAATAAGTATTTTACCAGAATCAAATATATTTAGTACTGCAAATAAGAAAGACGTTCTAAATATTAAGCAGAGTTAATGTTCAAAAGTATGCCATTTTAAAAAGTTCCCTTAGAGTTTGTTGATGATTTTACCAAATGCAGGAGCAGTTTTCATTACCATTGCAAGGCAGACAGTGAAGCTTTACAGAAAATGTCAAACACTGAGAAAATGTCTTGTCGGTTCTGTACTTTTTGGAAGCTTGTTGCCCAACAGTGTTTGCAAACCTATCTATGTTCAAATTCACTGTGCTAAGAAGGAGGCAGATAATATGTCAGCTTAGACTGCTGATGTAAATTATTTCACAGAATCACACGGAATCACAGAGGTTGGAGTGGACCTCTGGGAATATTTCCTTTTCTTCTCTGCCATAATACGAAAACATTAGCCTTCTGCAAGTGATATGTTGGGGTAAATGGAGATTATTTCTTCCCTATTGTAGGATTGTGAAGTGTCACTTACAGTTTCTATTCAAGTGAATAAAAACAACAAAACACACAAAAACAGAAAAACTCCCCCAAATCACAAAAAACACACTGAACTTGGAAAAAAAAAAAACAGCATTACTTCTATATAGGAAGCACTTCCAGATGTTTATCTTCAGCCATTATTAGCTTCTGGATCTGCCAAAATCAATCATAGCTGTTCCTTTGTCACCTATTGTGTTCTCCAAGGATCCCATATACGTAAAAGTAATCAATAAAATGTGTAATAAGTACCAGGACCAGTCTTTTCTGTCTTCAGAGTGATTCATTTTTAACAAAGAGACTGTAAAGTGTCTCTAACTATTCTGCAAGCTATATGCATTGATGCTACATTCATCTGGAAAGCAGGTATACATCTTTAAGATACTTAGAGCTTTTTTAAAAACCAAACTAACCAATCAACCAATCAAACATCATTGATATTATCTTCTGTATCACAGTCAAGGCATTTCATCAGAGATTGCAGTCTCAGATGTGAGCTGAAAGCAGGTGTGACAGTTGTTGCCTGCTAGGCCTGGAATCAGCAGGGCTGTAGCCAGCAGCAAGAGTAGCTACAGACACTGCTTGGGAAAAGAGAAGGTGAACAGGAAAGCCAGTTTTGGAATTAGGATGATTGATATAGGCTATTGAATCAGCCTAAGCATATAACACCAGAGGCTTTTGTAGCTGATGATTTTGAGTGCAGGAAGGCAAGTTTCTCCCTTTGTTCTAAGCTCCCCTTTTCCTCTCTTAGTCCATGTCATTTCTGGATAATTTAAACAGCTTTCCCTCAGATCCTCTATCATGAAAAGTTCTCCTTCTGCCTTTTTCCCTCTAGGGTAAAGATGTAAATCTGATGGTGAATCCCCCTGAAAAGTAATCTGTTTACAGAGCCTTCATTGCGATGCTTATCAAGGGCAATGCATGGATATTTCTGAGGATGAAGACCTTTGAGACTGTTGTATCTGTATCTTTTCACTTACCTTTTGTACTCTTTTCACTTACTGTGTAAATAACCCATAAGCAAATATTTCCTCCCTTCCTCTGCTTTCATCCCGTTATGCTCTTTAATCAGCCATATAAGAAGGCAAAACATAATTTAATGTTTCTTATTGGTGGCAACAGAACAATGTTCTGTTCTTTAATGAGTTTCTGCTACCAGCAACCTCAGATGATTATCCTGGAAGTATCTGTGGGCAGGCAAGGACAAATGGAAAAATACGGCCTGTGTAGTTTTGTCCGTGGGTAAGTTCTCTACACAGCACATTCAGCCATAGAGCACCTTTGAGCTTGCTGCAGTACAAATAAAATACAGGTAAACAAAGAAAGTATGTGAGGGAAATATCTGCACTGTCTTGGTGTGAAATACAATGAAGAGCCTGTACGAGGAGTCAAATCACTACAGTGATATTTCTCCACTGCTAATAATATCTCCACATTCTTTATTTTATTTTATTTTATTTTATTGTACTTTATTTTATTTTATCTTATTTTTGTTGGTACCAGTTTTTCAGACCCAATTAAGCTCAAAACATAAAGAAAAATTCTCATGCTAACTATTTTTGCCTGAAAAGCAGCTATTGCATGTAAGTAATCATCTAAAAAATTGCAAGGAACTTAGTACATGGATTCTGTGTGTCTATATGACAACACAATAACATGATAGATTGTAATGGTTCTATTGTAAATAATGCAGTTTAAAATTAGACTTTAAAAACAATGTAGCTGTCTCAGTTCACTGAGTGTTCGAAATTCTCTCATGTCTCATTTACTTTTATCAAATACATTTTTCCTTATTTTTTGGAATTCAGCATTCAGAGGCAAGGAAATCCAGAATTATTTCACAGTAAAATAACATTAAGAGTCTTCTTGAAAGTGACACATCAGTTTATTTATATCCTGCTCATCAATATGATTCCTGAATACTTAATTGTAATTACAGAAAGTTACAAATAAGTTCAGCCTTAGATTTTCTTTTGTTGCTCATGGAAAGCAACCTTAAACAAAAGATTATATTTTATAGTGAAAAAAAAAATCACAAACCTGGCAAGACCTAAAAATGTAGTGAAAAGAAATAACCTTGTATCAGAGCCCTTATCAACAATATAGGAATAGGAAATCTTCAAGTTCTTGGTCTTCTTGAGTTAGATCTATAAATTAGATCTTTGTTTTCTACATCAGAGTCTTAGGTTGTCAAAATGATACTTCTGAAATTTTTTATGCAAGCCATAAATTATGTATGGAACTGGAAAACAACAACAAACACTTAATTTTGTATAATTTAATTAGTTTGATTACATTCCGTATTGGTATATAATACTTGCCATGCATAATTTTCGCCTGGAATTCCATTCTGAATCTGTAAAATCTTTTCTGATATTCAGTTCATGAATATGTATGTAAAACTGAAAATTTGGAAAAATTGCAGAAAAATTTTCCATTCCAAAAACAAATAATCAGAAAATTTGAACCTATTACTGTTTATTGTTAATTTGTGGCTCCAGAAAGACTAGCTCTATCCATTAGATAGAATTAAGGTACTTACTGTGACAGTGAGAGAAAAACAGTATGGGAAGTCATGGAAGACATGGAAAACATTGAAAATGTTCCATAGAGTACTGTATCCCATTTACTTACTTCACTCCTAGAAGTGAAGACTTCTACATCTGTTCATACAGCTGATGGGCTGGTCCTACTTATGTTGTTGCCCAGCTGCACATGTCAATGTGTCCCATAATGCTGCTGAAAAGATCTCGGGAAAGAGCTTTAATCTGTCTGGATTCCTTGCACATAAATAATAGAGACTGTTCATATTCAAGACAACAAAAGTGGAACATTTACAGAAATTATTACTTATTAAAGAGAAGTTGTAGAGAACCTGCTGTAACCGAGAGGTATTTTTATTTATTGTATTTTTTTTGTATTTTATTTATTGTAATTTGCAATACTTAATAAGAACAATGCTCTCTTGGTTAGTTGTTTTTTTTTTTTTCAAAAAGAATTTCAATATTTACTTTTTTTATGTGTGTGTGTATGTCGTAGAGTCAAAAGACCACAGAATGTAATGATGGTCAAGGGTAAAATGCGAGTTGAATTTACAGGTTTTATTTTCTGACATTTTTTTCGTATATATAATACTATTGCTAATTAGAAGTTGTTCATGTTTAAAACCAACCACATTTACACTAAGACTCATTCAAACAATAAAATCAGTCTCTATTTTTATGGTGAATCAATACTTGCAATAGTAAATAAAAACAAATCACATGCCATAGGAAAGCCTGTTCTAACAATCCATTCTTCCTCTCTATCATGAATCTTTAGAATTAAAACTCTCTTCTATTTGTTAAAAATTTATGTTCATAATCAATTCATTTTACTTTCTACAACCTTCACTTTCAACTTTTATATCATGACTAAAGAAGTGTATTAGCCCAGCATATTCACGAATAAGAAAGCTGAGCTCAGAATAACATACCAGAGTAGAACTGCTGTAATAAATTTATTTTGTAGAATCAAGATGTATTTATTGGTAGTATACTCACAATTGCTCCTAAGCTCCAGGCTCTGTGATTATTTCTGCTACAAATGTATTTTTGCAAGGTTTTATAGCTCAGCTATAAAAATCTGCTCTGGTCTAAAAATTAATGTAAAAATCTTAGACTAACTATGCTTTAGAAGGTGTTCACATTAAAAGCTTAGATCAATGTAATCTTAAAATAAGTGTTTGGAGTGGTTTGGTTTAAGAAGTTCTGGTTTTATTTCCATGGTGATAAATATTTGGCTTCTTTAAAGCATTAGAAGAAGATTGACACGAACAAATGAAACTTAACATTGAGTTCCCAATAGAGATATGGAACTGTAAATGGGATAGGACTGTTCATAAACTCTAAGTTAATGTCTCAGCCTCTCTTATCTCTGTTATCACATTCTGCCATTCTTCAACCTGTACAAAGAAAAGTTTTTGCTACTACATTTTGTTTTTCTTTTAGTCAGGTCTGAACAACATTGACATGAGACAATTTTAAATGCTGTTATATTTCACTTTAGATCTTGTGTTTTTCACTTTCTTCTCGAAAGAGAAACTGGAGAAAGAGAAAACTCACAACACATATTTTAGTTTGTTGATCACGCAGCACTTCTTGGTTATTTCACTTTTTTTTACATCTCCTTGCTTTTTTGATTTTTCCAGTTCTTTTTTATTCACTGTGTTTTCTATAGCACAACTGACAGCATTAGTAAAAGCTGCTGCCTAGCTTGTTAACTAGCACACAACTTTTATTTAGGTTGGGATTTGCTGTCAGTTTGGTCTTTCTTTTATCCTTGAGACATTTTTCTCTCACAATCCCTTCTTCTCAGAAGGCACGTGTTTTTTTGCAGCTGTTACTAAGTGATGGATTCTTTCTTATAAGCTGGTAAATCTCCCCTTTCCCTCTGAATAGTGAGGTATTGTCTTTCATCCAGAACCAGTGAGATAAAGACTGCAAAGGAATATGATGGGCAGATAAGTTTTAGTGCACTTAACACTACTTTTGTATCTGCTCTGTAGGTCTCATTTGGAAGAGAGGGCATCCATATAGGAGTAACATGGGATTCATTGTTTTTCTGTTGAAAAATAGTATTTTTCTGTACTCAAAAAGCTGGGATAAAATGGCATATCCATACTTCCCTAAACATGAAATGACTAAACTAAGAGGTATTACATTATTTTATTTGATTGAAAAAAAAGTTATATCCTACATAATAAAGGATGAGAGGTACTCAGTTTGATATATTTCACACTAAACATAATAAAGCCATAAGTGTTGAGAAAAGAAGCGGTTGCATGTAGATCTGTGGATTTCTTTTCATATCTGAAAATATTCTCTGCTGAAAAAAAAATGAAAGATTGTAGCTTGATCAAAAGGAGAATGAAATCAGCAGAGTTTCTATTTACTTCAAAGAGAAATGATTTTGTAGATATTCTTTTTCTGAAAGATGAATATATCCAGCCACAACTAATGAGAATCTGAAATTACCACTTCGTAACTGGGTTGGAATGAGTTGGAAACAGACGCAGAAATAAGGGCTAAAAATTGGCTGTGAAGATACAGGCACTGCACAGGTTTGTAGAAATCAACCAAGAAAAGGCTTAATTGGATGTCAACTAAGTTTTCACACACTGAGATTCAGATTTTGAGCTGTGTTGAAAAAAATTTCAGTCCATCTTTAAAGAGCTGGTACACTCACATGTCATTTCTGAAAAATCTGCTCAGGATGAATCCTGAATTGAATGTTAATAACTGCCAATGGAAGCTTCAGGTCTTTCCACAGCTTATTTTATCCCAAGAATTGCATATACATCTTTAATCTGAAGGCAGCCCTTCCTCCTCATGCTACACCTGGGCCCACTGCTCTACTACTGCATCCTACTTCTTAGGTGGATCATTGCTACTCTAGCTAAATTATCCTCATCATAGCTACTACAGAGAGAATGATCTCAGGAAGCCTCCTCACAAAGAAAGTATTAACAAAAACAAGTTTCCTTCTTGAAAAAAATTTATTTGGGAGAACCCTTAAACTAAAGGAGCTGAGGAGGGAAATACATACCTAGAGTTCAGATTCATTACAGGTGGGAATCTTTGCGTACAGAGTTTTATTTTAAATGGATGCATAAAAAGTGTGCACACAGGTATATGTTTGCAAGGAAGATATTTCCCAATAAGTTGCAGAAAAGTGAATATTTTTGTCCACTTTTTTTTCCTTTTTTTATTTCATTTCATTGTGGGACCTATGTTATGGATGATCTTGCACACAAACAAAAAATACAGTATAAATTATTATAAGATTATATAAGAAAAGGTCGAATGATAGACTCTGACCTTGTAAGGTTTTGTCAAGCTCTTAGGCTATATATTTGCTTGACAGGCTATCTATCAAATTAGATTTCATATGGAGGAGGATTGAACAGAGGCTCTTCAAAATAACACGGTTTTTTTCCCTGTTCCTAAATTCATGAAAAAAAAAAACAACAAAAAAACCACTAAATTCCAAAGTAATTTTTTAATTGACTTTTAATTTTAAAGGGTTTTTATAAAATGAATAAACTAGGTACTTATATGAAAATACCTTTTTCTTTAGCATTTTTGTTATGCTGTGAAACTGCATGAGAAAATACCTTAAACATTAGAGGGAACAGAGGCTGAATAACCAAATTTGAAAATTTCTGAAGAAAACCGAACCTAGAGAACTTCAACTGAAAGAAAAAATATAATTGATGTTTCGAAATCAGGCAATACATTTTTACTGAGGACTCCAGTGAAATTTAAGAGCATGAGCTCATTCAGAAAAACTAAAAAGCATAATTTTATTTTATTTTTTTATATTTTTCCTCATTTTGCTGAGAGAATTGCAGTAGCAGTTTTGCAGGACTTATGTCAACAGTTTACGGGCTGGTTTGACCCAGTTCAATGACTAGCGGGGCAGAGGGATTTTGCAAAATCTGCACCTCCAGAAAAGGGAAACAGGATGCCAAAATAATTAAAAACAGCAGCAATGATCTGAAGAGAGAATGATCTGAAGAACTAATTTATTAAATATAGTATCGGAATGCAAGATAATACACTATAATACAATATAATTAGAATTGAAGATAATAAATCAAATATCATGAGAGAGAATGTGCGAAAGGTGGATAGGCCTCACCATAATGCTGAGGTGAGATGCGCATTCCAGTTGAGCAGCAGGGAAATGAAGAAGAGCAGACGAAGAAAAGCTGATGAAGAAGAGCACATCAGGTGACCTTGCCAGGAGTTCTATCTCCTCTCTGTGACTGCAAAGCCCCCTGGGGAATGTAGTTCTTCTCTTCCGGACAAGTACCCAGAACTCGAGCATTAACTGTTAAACTCCCAGTGCACTACAGGATGTTGTGATGTGGAATGCCGATAACCAATGATTATAAAACCATAACAATTTAATAGGAATAGGACCTTCAGTAAATTAGCTAAAGACAAAAACAAAGTTATGAATATATATACTGGGGTATTAGATAACATCCAAGAAAATCAGACATTCTCCCTGTGCTTAGTTCCATCTATGAAGTGATCTATCTCAAGGATTTGCCCACCTTGCTCTGTGGACCAGTTACTGACCAGAATAAGAGGCATGATTCCATATGTCCTGATGTCTGACTGCCATGCTCCAAGATGACAATTAACCAGCTCTGATGAGAGGGGAATATAGTGATTATGATGTGCAGGAAAACATTAGTATTTTACAATCCAGTGTGTAAAACTGATATGCACAGCAGTGAGGTAGAGTATTTTCATTTCATTTCGTTACCAGCTAAAAGAAGTGCCTCTTTCAAGAGTACTTCAGAAATGCATTCAGAAAAAAAAGAACTGTAGAAATACATGAAACTCAGCTACATACTGAACAGGTTTAGATTATTTCTATGAAATATTAACTCTCACATCCAACAGTTCAGCCTCACACTATGTGTAATCAGTATACTGCTCTCCCTTGCAAACCAAACTGCAGTGCCTAATCTGCTCACCTCCCTACATTTTGCTTAGCAGCACATCTTCCTCAATAGCCTGCTGACAGCTCTGCTTGTCTCTCACTGCAGCTTTTCACACTGTTGGAGAACTGACCTGATAAAATAGCTTCTTCCACCAGGAACAGCCTTTCTGTGGGTCATTATATCATAAACTTAATAAAATGGTTTTCACTCAATTATGTAAAGATCTGAACTCATTATTGATTTAATTATCTTCCATCTTCTGGGTCATCCCTGAAAAAAAATAGTTAACATTCATTTATGTGTTAAAATGAGTAAATAGTTCTGCATAAAGGAAGTGACTATTTTGACAGAGGTGAAGAGATTGAAGTGTGTGAGCAAATACTTGCACTTTTGAGTACTGTTAATGCAGGAGTCTCTTTGTATTTACATTAGTCAATCTACAAAGTTTAGTTGATAAAGCTTTGTGACCCCATTTAAAAATAGATAAATAAAACATCATGGCTAGATTTTTAAACCACAGCTTTCATTCTGAGGATGGCAATTCCAAGGGGTGACCTTAATCACATGACAGTGATGTACTGTATCATGTTCAGTTGTTTACTTATCTGTTTCTGAAACTGATGGATCAGATACAGGAGCTTGTTTATCATGTTCAACTCCTTGTCTGTTTGATTCAGTAAAAGTTTTATCAGATTTAACATGCTAGGTATTTATCAGGTGATATGTGTGTTTAATGTGCAATGGAATAGATAACGATAGTGCTGTGAGGGCAGGGAATCTGTCAGCATTTCCATTACAAACCCCATTTGCTGAGGTTTATCACTGAGCCACAGCTCACTGGTTGTCAGCCTAAATGTATTCCTTTAAATAAAATCATATTTATATTGTCTTGACTATTTTGTATTCAGGGAACTGGACCTAGGCATTCCTATTGTTTTAAAGGCTTTGCACTCAATACAGAAAAAATGACTTCCTAATGCAGACAGAAATGTTTTCTTTCACACTTTTGTGCACAGAGCTTACATTATCATTAATGGACGTTACATCTATTTCTCATTTCATAGACCTGCATCTCTATTTTTTCACTAATGGGCTACACTGCTCTCTTAGCTTAAACATAGGTAAGCAAAATGTTCTGAGAATTCTTCTGAGATATTTCATGCTTTTTGGGTAATCTGAGGTTCAAATTCAAAATAAAAAAATAAAAGCTGTGTTTAAATTAAGTGAATGGGATCAACAGGAAATTCTTGCAGTGAAAGAGAAGTGTTTGTGTGTCCACGTGAGTGGCTGTGGCAGCTTTCTTCACCTTCCCTAGGAAGGTGTTCCCACTTATTTGAACCCTGCTAAAGAAGAACACACATTTCTGTAGAAGTTGTTCAATGGAGCAACCTCTGGCTACAGCCTGCTGCGTGAGTCTGTGTGAGAGCAATCAATGCACCCAGGATCACACAAAAGCAGGTGACATTCCAGATTCACACCAGCACAGGATTCAGAGAATACTGATGAGTGCAGAATTTTATCTATAAACCAGCTATGATTTTCATACACATTTATATAAGGGGATTCAAAGGGTTATATATACATATACATATAAAGAATCGTATAGCTGCGTAAAATGTTACTAGCTTGACAGTCCAAAATGTTCACAAAAATTGTTTCAGCAATCAAAACAAATGAAATATACCAGCAACACAATAAATGGTTTAATTGTCACCATTTTCACAGTACAAGGTGCAGAATGTCTTCCCCAGCAATAGAATATGTACAGTGGCATCAATGGTTATATTTCCCGACAGTGAAAAATAATATGGCAGGTTTTATTTATAATACTCTCAAGCCTTCCTACATGAAATATGAGCTTTAGCATAAAAATATGCATGGAATGAAAGGAAGACTAGAGTAGCATCCTCACTTCTACTTCTGAACTGCGGGGTATTTTTTCCTGCTTTTTTCCTGCTTTTTTTTTTTTTTTTTTTTTTTTTTTTTAAGTTAGTAAGCAAGGAAGGAAACAAATAAGTAAGTGCTTTAGTTCAAGGATCTGTCTCCCTAGCTTGGAAAAGACCTTTCCTTAGCCAGTCCTTTTGTATTTCACATTATCTCAGTTTCCCTGATGCAAAAGTCAAGCTGGCATCACTCTTCTATCTACGACTAAGAGCAAAGAAGTTTTGCAGCATGCCTAGCAGCACAGGCTTGTAGTATCCTACAGACAAATCTGTGCACATGAGATTTGAAAAAGAATGAACTGATCAACTCACTTACAGATGTTGTTTGTACAGCCTGCACCTCAATGTGATGCTAACCTTGAATTTTATGCTTACAGAAATATTGTGAGGAAGAAGTAGTTGTGAGGAAGTACTTGGTTTATTTTTCCATTTTGGAAAGACCTGTGGATCAAATTGTCTTCACTGAAGACAAGAATAGATCCTCATTAAAGTCTCAATTTTATTGACTAAGTTAAAAAAAGATACATCTTTGACCCTTGACTTGCTGATCTCTAGAATGTCTACAATTGTAAAATGTATTAAGTTTATGAAGGTTCATTTCTCACTGTCAAATATAAAGGGATGTTTTGCCTTCAAATCCATTGAGATCAGGATTTAAGCCTAAGAGACTTGTCCATTCAGAAACAAAATAATTGGTATCTAGTTCAAGTCTTGTTCTAATGTCTTTATCGCAAACTCTCCTTGCAAAAATTTTCTGCTTGGTTCTCCTTTGCCCTGTGTCATGTGATTGTTTATGTCTTTGTAAACCTTTCCATTGCAATGTGGTAGCCTTGCTTTTTGTGGCATGGCATGAATTGCTCTACAAAGTTCACAGCAGAAGAGAATCAGGCCATTTAAGTGAAGACTGCTGCTGCATTTGAATGTGCTTTCACTAAATGAAGGGCTTTGACACATCTTTAGTGTTCTGATGAAATTTCTTTTTTACAGTTAATGTCTATGCCATTTCATACAGCGTTATAAATATTTATTGTGAGCAAAACATCTCTTCAGCATTCACAGCAAGTATTCACAAACAGCATCCATATGGTATTTTCAATATTTTATGTTAATATTTGAGTTAGTGTTATAATGTCAGCAGGAGCTCAGAGGCTGGTATGATGGAAATCGAAAACTGCTATCAACATTAGCACTCTGTTCCTGCTGTCTCCTCAATAGCTCATGACAAATGTCAATGCTAATCTTACCCTGCTGATATGAAAAATGCCCCCCAAACAAACTGTAATACAGAAGCCATTTGAAAACAAAAATAAAATGGTATAAGTCTTGAGTATTTAAATTGGAAGAACATATTCACGAGTAATGCCATTTCAAAGGAAGGCAGATTGCCTTATGTCTGCATAGTCACAGGATGTCAGAAAAGAAAACAAATGAAAAATTCTGTTTCTACTGCTGTTGTAGTCAGTTACTAGTTGAAACACTGTAGAAGTATTTTTCATGAAATGGAGAAGCTGATGGGAATGAAAATCAGAATCCTTGCTCTGAAAAAAAGAAAAAATGCTCATTGTGAAATGCTAGGTCAGTAAAAAAAAACATTGCACTCTTGTTGATAGAAAATGTGTTCTTTCAAAGTGTTATGTAAGGATTTTTCAGCTTTCTTCACAGGAATCCAGGTATCAGATGTGAAACTGAGAGGAAGATAGTGCTTTGATAAATTCAGTCTTTTTTGTTGAAAAATTTGAACTTATATTTTCCTGAAGCTGCCTGCATCTTTTCAAGTATAAATAAACTAAGCCCAATTCTGTTCTCCATCACTTTACTCTGTGCTTGGCTCTTGAGAGTGGATATGGCAGAACAAAACCAGCAGAATGCAAAGACTTCAGAATGGCTTAGAAGCATCTTCATGTCACTGTTCTGCGTGGCACTTTTGTATTATTTTGCGTGGCTGACTCATCTGAAACAGCCTAACTTGTGAAAAATAAATCTCACAGCAGCAACTTGGTAGCTCTTGCAGCTAATATATGCCCATGTGACATTTGGAGCCACAAGTGATCCCAGACAAACTCAGATCCAGAGTTGGTGAGGCTACATTTGTGCTGGGCATAGCTGCTGTCTTATTTATCATGGCTCTGGGAGCTTCTTCATGGGATTGCTTTGGGCTCTGCATTTTGTACTTGCAAACATATCAGATTACATATCAGATCATGTCTGTGTTGTAAAATGATAAGATAAGGAAGTAATTAAGAAGGTTCATCATTTGTGCTGGCACCATTCACTTCAAAGAATGATTCCTGGTCCCTTTCTATATAATAGAAAGCAGCTTGTCAGAGAAAGAAAGCCTTCAAAGAAAGAAAGGAAATTTATTTACAGCTATAGAGCAATTTCTCACAAACAAGTTTCTTATAGCCATATGAAGAAGCTAGATGCAGATTACTTGTGTTCCCAAGGTAACACAAGCCATTTCTCATGGGCTACTCCCCTGTTCAAGCCATGATACATAATTTTCCACACAACCAGCTATCAGGTTTTGTGAAGGAAGAGGGGATCTTTCCCTAAATGCAATGACCTAACCTTTACAATTTAATTCTGAGATATAGATATTTTCATTATATGTAATAATTGCAGTATCTCATTCTTAGCCCCTGTGTCCACTAAAGATCTGCAAGCACAGCGGAGAAGGCTGGAGCCCAAATAATTGTATCCAATTTAGGCAAGTTGGGAACTTAAGGCTTGCTGTCTCCACCGGGACAATCAGAAGTTATTGGATCATAGATCTTTGAAGTTTTGAGCTCAGCAGAGGCTGGTTGGTTTTTCTCCTCCAGAAGGGAAAATTTCAGTTTACTGCCTTTGAAATTTGGCTGAGCTCTGCTTGAGCTTAGAATTCCCTAGATTCTTCCCTAGAATTGCTGTGATGTGCTGGCATTCAAGGACCCATTACCTACGAGCCGTACTCACAGGCCATATAACACACATACATTGTCCGCAAGATTGTGATGGAGTTGATTACATCTCAGCGTCCACTATAAAATTTGTTTTCTCCTATTATTGCCTGTTGGCTGCCATCACAGTATTCTCCTCAAAGACTCACATTCTCATGAATTCAGCATGTAGAGTATGCTCTATCTTTTTTAGCTTCTAGCTGCACTACCATTCTTATTGCTACTGCTTTTGGAATCACACATCCCTAATTTCCTTCCGTTTTGATTTCTGCACTTGTAGGCAGTTACGGTGTCTCTCTAGTTCCTCGTGAGTTAGTTGAGGTACACTCTTTCATTTTAGTGCTATGGTACAGCATTGTGACCAGAAATACAAGAAACTCCAATGCAATGATGCAGAGTTGTGTCTCTGGTTGTTGCTAGGAAGTGATATTATATTTTTGTATTTTTGAGAGACAGGAGATTAATTTGTACATTGCAGTTTCACCTCAATTATTTTTTCTTGGTACCCCTATCTTTTCTTGTCAAGAAACTAATCTGTAATTGTTGACACAATATATATTTCATTTACTCTGTTTGACATGGCATGAATAATGTTGTACAGTGTGAATAGGATGAATATTGTTGAACTTTATAAAAGCATGGATATAAGAATTATTTGTGAGGATCACCATGTAGAAAAAATCAGGAATTATTTGTTGGGAACATCATTTTCTTGAGAGATACCCATTCAAAGATTATATGTTGCCTTCAGGTTGAAAATTGAAAGGAAAGTCTTTCCTGACATTTTCCAGTTGACAGTCACAGTTGTTTAGCTCCAGATAAATGAAAATATTGTAGGGAGCTTGAACTTGCATAGCGTCTCTAATAGGAGCTAATTTATTACTGATTGTGTGCATCTCGGAAACTAGATATTTATCAGCTCTTATGAACAGTAATGAATTAAGCCTAGAACCATCTCTATTGCTGACAAGTATTATTATTTCTCTTCAGGGGGGTGAATGAAAGGCCTGGAGAGATTGTTTGCCCAAGGCCACACTTGAAATGGCAGAAGAGTACAGTATTGTTAGCTCCAAGAGCGTTTTAACCACTTCTTACTTCAAAAGCAGTTCATGCACAGCTGAATTTTATTTCTACTATGTATCAGATTAACAAGAATACTAATAGAAAATAAGGATATTTAGATATTTACTTATATGATAAAAAATTTAGATGAAATCCCATTTAAATATGGATTTACACACATTTCACACAAGAAATAACAATTCAGTCAAATTCAAAGTTTAACAATAATCTGATGTGATCCAGAATTAAACAGTTTGTTTTCTGAGCTAGCACAAATTATGTAACACTGTAATATAGAAATAAGGAAATAAATTCATGTACTATATTGAAGAGAAAACATTTGATGTTTTGAATTTTTTTTTTTTTCTGGACAAGGTGAAAGAACAAAGAATTTATAGAATCCTGTAGCCATTGTTTTTTTCTACTGGATAAATAACAATGAGGCTGAGGAAGCAGGAGTAATCATGAATTATAGAATTATAGAATCATAGAATAATAATATGATTTGGGTAGGGTGAGGTCTCATGAGGACAGAGTAGAGGGGCAGAATCACCTCCCTTGACCTGCGGGTCACACTTCTCCTGATGCAATCTAGGATACATTTGGCTTTCTGGGCTGCAAGTGCACATTGTCAGCTCATGTTAAGTCCTTCCTCAAGACAAACTCCCAAATCCTTCTTTTCATGGCTGCTCTCAAGCCATTCTCTTCCCAAACTGTATCTCTGCTTGAGATTGCCCCAATCAGTGCATAGGACCTTGCACTAGGCCTTGTTGAACTTCACGAAGTTGGCATGGGCGCATCTCTCAAACCTGTCCAGATCTCTCTGGATAGCACCTCTTCCCTCTAGTATGTCAACTCAGTTTACTGTCATCGGGTAGAAAGACCACTACTCATTACAACTGTGTCCAATGTACTGCCATTTGCATTAACAGTGGAATAATATGCAACTGCTATTCTCTGGCATTTATTTCAGCAACTGCTATTCTCTGCCATTTATTTCAAGCACAAATATATTCTATGAAACAGATTTGCTAAGTTAATGTCCTTTTTTTTTCCCCTCTAGAATACTGACAAGTGACTATTTTTAACAAATTATGGACTTAAACATCTTTCTTTTTCTGGCAAAAACTGGCTACCAGTTTAACAGTAAAAAAGCCATCATTTTTATATTCAAGCTCAGAATTATTTTTATGAACCATGATTACAATTCAGCTAGATTTCTCACGTTTTTCCTTACTTTTTTTTAAGTGTTATTTTATGCAGGTGGGATACAAGTATGATTTTCTAGTTATCCAGACATCAGGGCATCTGACAGTACATTTGAAGCTCCTGGGAGTCACTATATGGTTTTCCCGTCTCTATATGAATTCCCACAAGTCACAAATTTACTGATCACACATTGTACAGTTAGTTTACACAACACACTAAATGTTTCTTAAACCAAAGATACTGGATCTCATGCATGCCGTGTAAGCACACATATTTTTCTCCAAGAGATACTGAATGGCTATAAGATAGTCATACAATTGCTCCTGTATCTGGAATTTGCAGCTCACAATTATTTATTAAGTATACATAATTCCAGATTTTGAATCTCATTTGGTCATAACCTTGTAAGTGATTTCCTAAGTCAATAGCCATAGGAATTTGTGAGACACATTTGGCTGGAGAACAATAAATTTTCTGTTGGTCTAAGTTCCCTATATAATGAGTCAAGGGAGATAGTGCAGTTAGTCCAATACAAGACTGAATTAGTTAACTTTCAGTTTGCCAACTTGTTTTTGGAGGTGACTCATTACCATAGGGACAGTGGGATTAATTCCTTGTAGAGAAGATTTTGGCTGAGTAATGTTGACAAAATGTTCGGAAAAAAATGATGGCAAAGGAGAAGAATTAGGTAGAAATTTGTGTCTTGTTTTTACATGCTGTGGGACAACACTGTCAGTTTTAGAGTACAGTTCTAATAACTTATGCATGACTTACATATAATTTTTACCCAAATTACTGAGTTCATTTTCTGCATTTCCTTTTCTTCATTTTCCCTCCTCAACTGCCTTCCTCTGATACTATTCCTCTCACTCTTCATAATTGGCTAAACATAACTTTAGATCAAATTTCAGATTTTTATAGTATAAGTGTTGAAGTCAGTTGAAATCAAAAGGCAGTGTTCTTCCTAGGGCAAACCACCATGTCAATGCATTTTCCCAGTAATACAAAAGCACATAAAATCTGACAAGATAATGGGTATGTGCACACAACTTGTAAACAAATAAAAAATGTAAGCTGCATAAGCATGGCATGAATTGATCTCCTTTAATCTATCAAAAATATAAATTTATACAGCTTTAGGAAGTCTTTAGAATGTGTTTGTTCTCTTAGTATTTTGGTGGTTTCATGCTAAAAAATTCTTCCCAAACTGCTCAGCAAGGCTTCTTTTATAAAGGCAAGAAGTGCTCAGAAGGGACACCAAAACCAGCCATATGATGGCTGATACTGACTTTGCACGTTTCATTTAGTGTGTGGTGTTGTGTTGGTCTTAACTGATTAGGGATCCAAATAGATTCTACACCAAACAGATATTTTACATAACACTTTTCAGAGGTCTTGTCTGAGCTGGAAATTCTGAAGAAGGTGGAAGAGAGAATTTTTTTTTTTACCTCAAAAGGTTCCATAAAATAGTATAGTATTATCAGCTGCATCAGAATATTTCGTGTGTTAAGTATAAGGAAATTCTGGAGGTTTAGACACTGTTATGAGGTACTTTTGATTATTGAGTACTCATGTTAAATGTGAGTCTTTATGGTTAGATTTTCTTAAATGCATTATATTTAAATGTAAATCCTCTTATTAACTGTATAATCAACAGAAAATTCCTGGAAATATACTGCGACAAATACATGCATTGATTTTTTTGATAGTCGGTCATGGATGAACTTTTCAAGTCATCCTCTATGAAGATCAACTGAATAACATCACATTCTCATAAATTCGAACTCACAGAATCACAGTCACAGAATCACAGAATGTCAGGGATTGGAAGGAGCATTGAAAGATCATTGACAGTTGTGGTTTCATTTGTAAAGATGTGAAATCAATCATACAACCAGTTTTACTGAGTTAGTCTAAATGCCAGCCTTTATTTATAGTGTATCTACACCAATAATGACATAAAGGTTTTGTAACTCCTGACCACCCATGTCAGACTGAAAAATTTTGATATTCCTAAAACATCAATCTTACAAGTTACTAATTTATAATAATTTAATCTAAATGACTGTGAGATAGAAGGAGATAGATGACACCTTGTCATCTTCATCCTACTCTTTTCCATTTTACCACTGTTATTACATGTCATGGGCCTTTATTGCTGGTAAACTCTACTTTAAACTTGTCAAAATTATACCATAAAGGCACTATGTCTGCATGCTGTATGTACTTTCTCTCTCTTTTTTTTTCTTTTTCTAAGAAAACCTGCAAGGCATTGTACTATCGAAATAGTACATTTGGCAACCTTTTCTGAAGAATGTTCTGTGGGAGCTTTCCAAAGGAATACAGCATTGCCAGGCATAGAGGTGTTAGAGGAGGATTATCTGTCACAGAAGTTGCACAACATATTCTTATGTCATATCAATTTCCAGCTCTCTCACTAGTCCCATGTTACACCAGTGCTTTGCTCCATGTTTTCATCCCAAGATCTTCCATCCTCCTTACCCATCTATTTTATTTGACTGGCATGGTGGGTGATATTAGAATGTATGCGCGTTCAGAATCTTCTCAGTTCACAGGAAGTTTAAATTAATTTTTATATTACACAACGTATTACCCTAGGAGCTGGGTAGAAAATTCAGGCAAATATCTTGAGCACAAAACCTCTGCCTCTGTATACAGTCCACACATTTGGATCAGTGATGATCCTCAGCTGTTCTAAAACATTCTCTTTGGACTTCCCTCTGTGGTAGGCTACCTCTATGCTGAGGTAGCCTAGATAGCTCATTCATGTCTTTCTGGCCCTGGAGCCCCTTCCATCTCCTCAAGCAGATAAATCTGAAATTTCTTTTACATATTTGGCATTCAAAAATCATACTTGCAACTCAGTAAGCAAATGTCTTTTTGACTTTTGTCTTTTTTTTTTTTTCTGTCATTTTTCATTGCCTGCTGAGATCTTGATGGCAATCTGGTATAACTTTTCCCTCCAGCTGCAGCCATCCTGTTGGTGCTTCCATTTGAATGACTCTCAATAATACTGTGCCTGAGAGATACAGATAACTATCCTTAGGCCATGCTACTTTTTTTGGCAGCAGTGCCAGAATACTCAGATACTGTTTCCTAAACCTGAATTTCTAGTTCTTATTGCTTTTTTATTTTCGATAGTACAATGTCTTTTGATGTTGTGGAGTGGACAAAACTGGGTATTGGACCAAGGTTAATTATTATACATAATATTTATTTTTAAGCAAATGATGTCTAAAATTGTCCTTTCACACCTCACCCACTTCCCCCCACTGCTTTGTGAACAGTTCTATCATCATGTCTCAGGAGCTCGGAAAGAAGATCAAAAAAACAAGGCAGTTAAAGGCT
This sequence comes from Lagopus leucura, assembly GCF_019238085.1. NCBI lineage: Eukaryota > Metazoa > Chordata > Aves > Galliformes > Phasianidae > Lagopus > Lagopus leucura. The sequence goes on along the minus strand of NW_024962265.1, from coordinate 17,270,311 downwards.
CTAAAATATATGAAAATATAATAATAGCTACAAGATCTTTAAGCATTGAGTATATGTATCAGCTTAATAATGTAACTGATGCAGAAAACCAAACAAATCTCAAAACTCTTACAAAAAGATAATATTTTTACATAGGATTGAAAAGGTACTGAAAAGGAAATGGATAAACGCGTTAATGGTATGAAGTACTGGAATTAGAAGGGCTTATTTATTAATAGGTTCTTACAAGACATGATGAGTTTAAAGAATTCTCCTGATGCTCATTCCTCTGAACCCATCCATTTCACATGCCCACGTACTCTGAGCATCTGAAGAAAAAGAATTATCATTCTCTGTGTGCTTTATACTATGCAGGTTAGAATTTGTTGCAGTTGAAAGGTAAAATGAAAGGCATCTGATATCTGTAGTAAACTATTTATAGCACCATGAAGATCTGTCTATCTGAATAAGTTCATGTCAAAACAAATACAAAGTGAAAAAATAAATGCTACTAACCCCCATTTTTTTTTCTTGATTTAGTTACTGTGCCTTTAAAGTTGGTTATGAAATGCTAACTGTTCTATTCGTATACCTCCAACTAGAGGTATCTGAAACTCTGCTAAAATATTTAGTTCTGCCATATTAAGGGTTAGTCTTCACCTTGCTGAGTAGTGCTAAGCTTACTGTCAACAAGCACCCCAGATCACTTTCTGCAGAACTGTTCTCCAGCCACTTATCTCCATATCTGTATCTGTGTCCAGCATTAATCAATTCCAGGTTAACTTTTGTTGAACTTCATGTAACTGATGATTATTCAGTGCTCCAATTTATCTGGATCCCACAGCAAGGCCTATCATCTCTTCAAAATCATATTCCAATTTATTATTATCAGCAAACTTGCTGAGGATACATTCCATTCACGCATCCAGATCACTGATACACACTTCATGCATGACTGGCCCTGGAACTGAGCCCTGGAGAACATTGCTAGTGACCAGCTGCCAGGCAGATGTAGCCGCATTCACTACAAGCCTTTGAGCACCAGTAAAATGTGAACATGTTTATCTCACAGTTAGACAATTTGTCCAGGGACAGTATGAAAGGCCAAAATCTCCTCACCTCTTCTTGAAGCTTGACCATCATGGGCGTAAATCACATGTATGCTTGCTCTTATCCTGCATTTCAGGGAGCAACGATAGGCACATCTCACATGTTGAGAGTTGGGTATCACCTAATTTACATGGATCTCTGGGTGCTGCATTAGAGCTACTAGATGCTGAAGGAACAGAAGCAGTGAGTGTGGTCTCCTGTTGAGTAGTCACTGGGTCTGTGTCTCCTTACTGCCAGACACCTACAGAATATCTTCTAACACGCTGAATTGGTTGGGGAGACAAATGGGGAGATTTTGCATGTGGATACATCTCTTTTCAGCATATTTCTATATAGCCTATTATCTGTAATCAGTCAGTGGGCTTACTGCTTCCTATTCCTATTCCTGAATTCTCTAGCATCAGGAGATGCTTTTTAGTACACAGTATCAGAAAGGAGAACTAAAAAACCCTTAGATTTCTAATAATTAAACTCTATGGGAGAGGAAAACACTCATGCATATCTACCACATTGTCTGTTCCCCTCTTCAGTTTCAAAGGATATTTTCACAGAAGAACAATGAGGGAGGAAAAGGAACACAGCATCATATCTGTTTGGTCAAACAATATCGTTAAGCTTTTGTTCAAAACTATGTGAAAAAGAAATAAAAGGTAATGTGGAGACAAAAGATAAAATGGTGATATAAGGTAGTTCTTACTATAGTTTTGTAGAATATTTTCTATAATTAATTCTTTAAAGTATTATTTCTGCTGTTTGCTGAATAGATAAATATGGATTTTTGCCTGACTAACATTAATCCAGTCCAATCCTGCTAGCAGTTAGAGTGTTTTAGATGCATTCCTGAAGAGCATCTGCACTTTCTAAGACTTCAGCACAAAGCAAATCAAACTGTGTTGATTGCAGCAATAAGGAAAATAGCTTCTAAAGTACACTCCAAACTAAATGATAAATTTTATTGAACTCATTCAGATAATTTACAGTACAACCACTGATATCCCTCCAACCATCCCTATTAACTGTAGGAAAATCTCCAATATTTGGGTGTTTTACTAGGCAGGTAGCTCTGAAAGTAATGGCTCCTTCTTGTTTCAAAGGAAACTACAGCAGATCATAGAATCATAGAATCACTCAGGTTGGAAAAGACCTTAAAGATCATCAAGTCCAACCACAACCTAACCATACTACCCTAACTCTAACAACCCTCTGCTAAATCATGTCCCTGAGCACCACATCCAAACAGTTTTTAAACACATTCAGGGACGGTGACTCAACCAACTCCCTGGGGAGCCTATTCCATTGTTTAACAACTCTTTCTGTAAAGAAGTGTTTCCTGATATCCAACCTAAACTTACCCTGGCACAACTTAAAGACATTTACCCTCATCCTGTCACCTGTCATCAGTGAGAAGAGACCAATCCTGCTCTCACTGTAAGCACCTTTCAGATATTGGAAGAAAGCAATAAGGTCTCCCCTCAGTCTCCTTTTCCCCAGACTAAACAGCCCCAGTTCCTTCAGTCTCTCTTCGTAGGGCATATTCTCCAAGCCCTTCACAAGTCTCGTTGCCCTTCTTCGGACCTGCTCCAGCACCACAATGTCCTTTCTGTACTGAGGTGCCCAAAACTAGACACAGTACTTGAGATGAGGCCTCACCAGTGTTGAATATAGGGGAAGGATTACTTCCCTAGTCCTGCTCACCACACCATTCCTGATACAAGCCAGGATGCCATTGGCCTTCTTGGCCACCTGGGCACACTGCTGGTTCATATTCAGCCGACTGTTCATCAGTACACCAAGGTCCCTTTCCATCAGGCAGCTTTCCAGCCACTCTTTCCCAAGCCTGTAGCGTTGCCTGGGGTTGTTACGACCACCCCAGGTCGTTGGGGAGGACCCAACACTTGGCCCTAACTAACTAGATACAAGGTGCACAATAACACTATCTGATAGGGCAAATTATGAGCCACAAAACACTGCTTTTCAACATAGTTGGCACCTTGAGCTGTGCATTTTTATCAGCAATGAGCATGATTCTTCATGCTTGTGAAATTCTGCATTAAAGGAGGTTACCAATTGTCACGGTCACCACTGCTGAAATGCACCACCTACTCCTCACTGTGCTCACATCCACTTTTCAGTCTCCATAAGCATTCAGCAAACATCAGTGAATGTCAGTGAATGCAACTTTTTCCAAGTTGAGTAATTCAATGAATTGCTTTTGCTTCATTTGCACTTCCAAGTTAGCTGCCATTCTGACAGATTCCCCCTCTGCTTCTATCTGTCACACGGTAACAAAACATCAAGGATGGGAAGGTTCAGTCTCTACTGCTATGCTACCAACATCATAGGCCAACATAATGAAATAGAAGACTTTATTTTTGAAGCAGCCCTTGTAGTACCACAAAGGGAAAAATAAGTCGTTCACTTTATTTGCAACTAAAAAATTGTGAAAGTTGTTAGTCTTACACAGAGTTATGAACTGTCTTATTAAATTATTTACACTTATCCCGGAATTATAAAACAGAACTGATCTTTCCTGTAAAGCAAAGGGACAGAAGGAGAAAGACTGCACACAGAATGTTCGCAATAGTGAAATCCAGAGAGTGAGAAGAGTGAACACATAGGGTTCTAAATCCTTTTTCCTCTTTCCTCAAGCCACTATGATGGTTATTTCAGGTTATATAACCAGTGTAATCCAGCCAAGATGAAAAAGAAGAAAAAAAAAGTTTTCTTCTGAACAGTACTTTCCATGACCAATAATATCAGTGCCTGCAGTTTTCTACAGTAATTTTTTCTCCTTCTGTTTTCCTTGTGAATGGAACATCAATTTCAGCTGGAAACATTAAAGTGAAGTGACTCAGTCAGACAAAGACTTTTTTTCATGGTCACTTAGACACAAATGCAGTAAGTGGATTCACTGTTTGTGTTATTCGCCTTTTTATTTTTTTCAGATAAGAAGGATGGGTTATCTGTAATTTCAAAACTTGAAAGCCTGAAAATGAATACCTGAAAAAATCATTGTAGTATCCTTATAGAAACACTCAAACAGACATTTTAGGACCAAATTGTTTGAAAATACGTAATCCAGAATGCTAATGCATCAATTTAAGACTAACTTGAAAACACTTTTGTGGCTTTCTTCAAATAGTCCTGTTCTGGTTGTACTCCTTGCTTTCTGACTTCACTTTGGCTCAGTACAGCGGCATGTTTTCACTCAAGTATTGCTCTGCTCAGTATGGTGGTTAGCACTGTAAAGGAAAAGAATGGCTGTCAAATATACTAAAAATATCTGCATACAAATGCAGAAATTTAATTATTTATAAAAAGAAGTGCATGTATTCTTTAATATGGGTTTAAAATTTTATATTTGTGCTTCTGCTTGTGAGAGTTTTCATTAGCGCAGAGGAACAGACTGAGAGTGCTGGATACATAGCATTTCTGAAAGACAAGTCACTGTTCAGCAGACTAAACAAGGCAGAGTGGATAGGATTTAAGCTTTTCTTTTTGAAAATCTTGTGTGCAACAGAAAAAAACAATGGTAGGTGGCAGGTAAGTTAGGAGGGATATTAATACTGGATTTTGGACTTTTCTGCAGTAGGTTTATACTCCTCTCTAATCATACAAGGAAAATTAATGACTGCTAAGAGAATTGTCAGGTTAGGTCTCTTTAAAGAGAAATTAAAACTTATACCTTATTATTTTGGAAAACAACAAAAACAATAACAAAACAAAGCAACCAAATAAACAAATGTAAGTATCATAACATTCAGACAAACACAAACACATATCTGGCAGATTTCTTCAGCTTACTGATTACTAAGGACTGAAAAGTTTAATTTGCTGTGGAGTTGCTTTTGTTACACCTCAGATTTGATTGTTATAATTTGTCTTTCGTATCACTGTAATATTTTATGAGTGTTCGAATAATTGTTTATTTAAAATTCCTTTTCCTTGATTTTGTTTTAGTGGTAATAATTCTAGATAAGTTGAAAATAAGTTTGCCTTCATATTCTAATATTATGTTATTGAAAATCACAAAATTTTAGTTCTTTCCCATATTTTCTTTCAAATGACAAGAACAAAAGGTTGTAATACGACACATTCTCAGTTCTCAGCCATCATTTTCTGCATGAAAAAATCGATAGAAAAAGATAGCTCTTGGATGCTGAATTGTCTGTAAGCTTCCTAATTAGTTCCAGGATTAATTTAAGATGTCAGTGATAAATTTTAAAGCCCTGCATAGTTTTCTTGCAAGATTCAAGCATGACATTTCAAGTTCAGTGAGCCATCCTGTGAATATAAAACCAGCTTGTAAAGGCAGGCACAATGGTTTGAGGCTCTGTGGCCATCTGTCCTTGACTGACTTTGGATGAAATCCATAATGTGAAATTAAAAACTGTAAAATTATAACTTTTTTTTTTCAGAACACATTCACTATTATACTTTTCTTAATGGTAATAAATAAAACTGTCTCTTCATAATAATTTTGTGTGGAAAAACACATACAAAAACATACATGCACACACATTTATTTTTAAGCATATTCTTATATACAAGTACAGTATTGTGGGGAAAGCCAAAACTTTTGCTTTTCTTCACAGTTTATAATATTTTTTCTCTCTCCAAAAATTATCAGTTCCTGAAACAGTAAACAGTCTCTGAAATTGTATGACATTATTGCAGGAAATGGGATCCCACAGAAACTACAAGTGGGTAGAGATAATTGAAACCAGAATAAAAAATAAATTGCTGGAAAAAGGATGAAAAGAACCATCACACCTGCAATTTCTTGAGTCATTTTCCAGCTGCAATGGTAGAAAGGTGGTAATATTCATAGTACAAAGTTTTGCTTGTGCTGGATTAAGCATTTATAACATAGTAATCACAGTTTTGACAATTATTCTTGTAATTTGTTTGTATCAAGAGTTAGAAAAAGACAAAATGTAAATAAATAAAAAAAAGATATGTTATGGTTTTAATTACTTCAGTGACACAAAACTCAGGTGCACTCCCTAGAAATTTTTGAAACAAATTAAAATATTGCTCAAAACCACAAACTCCTGTGCCCTGGAGTTAAGATGAATCGTTAGATGTCTGGGACATCCTCAATATAAATACAGTGATCTGCACATGCAAATAATTTTAAGAGAATTTCAAAAGAAAAAAAGGAAGTACAATGATCACAGTGCTGTGAATTCTTTTTGATTATAATAGTGAAAGTAGATATCATATTTGAATGCTCTCCTTTTGCATCCTCTGAAAATAAATCCTACCTCTCTTGTAAGGTCTAAATTTAATGTTTTGATAAGAATGTATATGGGGAAGCTCTTTGTCATCCATGCCTGTATTTTAAGCTGTAATTCTTATGCAAACTTATTATTTCAAAAAGGTTATGAACCATTGGGATCCCTTCAAGAATTGTTAAAGATCAATAAGCCTCCTGTGGACCATGCATTTTATTACTTTCAAAGTCATTTAACTTTGTATAGTGATGCTTTCGTTCCAGGACTTGCATATATGAAGTGTATAAAAATTGAAAATAGCCATTCTCATATTGCCATTTCCCCCCTTTTATGGGGAAAAAAAAAACACCCATAAAATGAAATCAAATGTGTCATTAAGCAATAACATTAAAATGTTATCTAACACTAAGAGCATATGGATCATAACTTGTTTCATCATAACTATGTGAATTTAAGTCTTGTCATTGGCTTCACAACTTTGGAAGCTTTTTAAAAAATTTCTATCATTGCTAGTCTACCATAACTTACAGTTATTCTATCTTGAATTTTTTATCACACTTAGCTGTTCCTATGAACCAGACTTTTGGAGCTTCTTATCTATAAAATGAGCTATATTTTTTCAAGAACATATATTTTTTCATTGTCCTTTCTGAATTTAGTTTATTCATCAAGAACCATACCTTCTTTTGCAAATGCCTGTTGTTTTTGTGAAAGTTCTGGGTAAATTTACAGAGGCCCAGTTATGAAGGAATAAGATACCAGATTCATGTGACAAAACATACTACCCATATGACTGCTTGTGCTAAACAGCACCCCCCATCCCCTTCTTTTTCCCCCTTGGCTCAAGGCTTTGGCTTTTTGATGATAAGACTGTAACTGACTTATCCAGGAGGCCAGTGGTGGGTGCCACTGGCTGGCAATCAATATCACTCTGTGGACAATTTTACATTTGAAAGACCAGAAGTGTTTACTGGCAGAGGATCTGACTTGTGAGGAAATAACTCCAGTTTGGTATGGGAGACTAGGGGATGATACCATTGTATCCTGAAAACAGAATATAGGTGGGCACCTCCCTGCTCAGTCTTATCTGTTGACTTAAATTTGTAAGGCCTGGAAGATGGGAATAAGGGAGTTCCTCCTGAGGTCCAAAAACCAGAAGCTGTCACTCCACTTTGGACTTAGAAGTAATCATTAAAATTGTCAACTGAACAACACAACATCCAGTGACCCATCACTATTGAAGATCAATGTCTAAACTATAAGCTTTGCCAGAAACCTCAGTGGTGACTATCTCTCTTGCTTTTTACAAAGACTCCTTGCTTTTATTTCCTGTCTCTTTTCTACTGCCTGTCTTCCCTTCCCCATCTCCATTAGTGGCTAGGATTTGTAATAAACTGGTTGATCAAACTTTTGACCTGTTATGTCTTAATCTCACTGTATGATATATGTATGCATATATTAAATAATCTCCCTCCTATAATTGGAGTGAGACACTGCTGCAGTGCATTTCTACATGTTCCAGATGGTCAAGGAGAAAGGAAAAACCACAAACACAGAAGAATAAAGTCGTTACAACTAGGATAAATCTTTTCTAAGATCCTACGTGAACATCAGCTTAGATCATCCTGGAGGCTTCTGGAGAAGTAGGTACCTTCAGAGAGTGAATCACAGAATCACAGGCTGAGAAAGTCTGATTAGCACAGCATACTTTGGATTGCCTCTTTAGGATCATAAAACAACACTGTATTCAAATTTTTAAACATCTTTAATCTTAGACAGTCAACAGGCAAAACTTAATACTTTTGAGGAACTTTTTGAGAAACATGGAAATGTGTATTTTTTTTGAAAGCAGATGAAAAAACAAAATTTGTTTCATGATCAAAATGATTCCAAAAAATATTTTTGCAATAACCAGATAGAAGCAGAGCTGAGGATAATCTGCAGATCCAATTATTTAAATATTAAATGTTTTTATTTGGACTTTGTTTTTGGTTATTGAAACTATGAATCATTTTATAATTGACTGTCTAAAATACCAGTATTTTCATGCAAGTCATAGTAGCCTCCCAAAACACACTTGTATTTGCATGAAACAAATTTCTTTAAGTATGTTTGTAGTCATTCAGCAAATAAAATATAAGGGAATGTGTGCATATAGAAAAGCAAATATAATTACAACATGAAGGACCAAGTTGAAGCCCATATTATCACTGCATTTGTTTTGCAAATTATTTTCTGTTTTTCCTACCTTAAGTGACTTTTACTGTTAAGATCAATACTTCAGAAAACCTCTGTGCATCAGTACACAAAGCAGTTATAAAAAACACTATGTTTTGTTTTAGTTAGATCATTTTAATCATTCTTGCTATGTATAACTGGTATAGAATATGTCAAGTTTCTTCTGCTTTTTGATACATAATAACTGGTTGAAATTTGATGCATACATTGAGACAATTTGTTAAAAGTTATTATAAATTCTTCTACAGTCTGTGGTAATGAGACGCATACAAATAATATCTTCATACAGTTTCAGTTCATGTGTGAATCAAATGGATTTATGTATGTGTTCAAGGGCAGTGTATTATAGACTTTTTGTTGAACTTGAAAAGACCAAAAGACTAGACAATCAATAAAGGCTGATTAATGGGAATGACAGCAATCTAGACAAAGATAATCCTCTGAAATCCTTTTAGGCTTTTAAGATATATGGAAGAAGCTCTGCAAGCAAAGTTGAGTTCTTCACCTTTTTGTTCTCTCTCCTTTTGGTGATTTCACTGCATTAGTTCATAATTTTAGAACACGAATTTGTTCTGATCAATGATTTAAGTTTAAAATTTATTGATAATAAGAAGATCAAGTTTTGGAAATTGTTATATATCTTATATAGATATATAAATACATATATTTCTGCTAACCTCTGCCTTTTATCTGAGCAATTCTTTACAGTCTTACAATTCATAAACTGAGAAGCAGTGTTTCTGAGAGCAAGGAAAGAAGAAAGAGGGCTACGTTAACTGAAGATGAGACATGTAGGTTAAAATAGGAGTCAGCTGTAGTTTTGATGGTTTTAATTTTATGTTTTATGTTTTTACACCCCAAGTGAATGCATTTAATCACTTTCAAAAAGACTCGAAACAAGGTTTTTGTTAAAACACATAAAGAAGTAAGATCATGAATTTATTCTACTCATATTCTATCTACGTGCATTGAGTGCTTGTCATTTGCCAGATTCTGCACAGGCACTTTTTGCTTCCTGGACATGCATGTTTGCTTACAGTTACAGTAGAAAATAGGGAGAGTGCACAACCAATGTACTTTGCTTGTCTCCATGTTATCCATGCAGATTAATTGTGGTTTTGTACTTAAAGTTTGATTTTTGTGTAACAAAGAAATGCTTTTTTGAACAACACAGAGTTATTTGTTAATTATGCATCCAGGAAATGAAAGAATTCAAAAGAGGACTTAGGCTTTGAAGGAAGATAATTTTTATTTTTGACCTCAAGATTGAAAATAAGATTTATTTATTTATTTATTTATTTATTTATTTATTTATTTATTGAAAAGGTTGCATTATTTACCAGAACTGCAGGGCATCAGTAACATTTGCTTCAACAAATTATTCAGTATTTGATCATCTATTTGGCAGAACATTTCATCTGTCTGTGTTGTACTAATGGCAATGGCTTTGAAATAGAATTTTTGCTGTAGTTAGTGAATCCCAGCGAAATCTGCTTGCTTTCTCCTGGCCTTTTGGTACCACATCAGTTTTTCCAATGTATAGCAAAGCATCGCTCAGAGCTATAGAGGTACCTCTCTGTAAACATGTTCCTTTCTGTCTTCCGGGGATCTAGCAATGACTTTTAAATGTGAGCATTTTTTATCATCAAATTTCTACATTTGGAAAAAAGTTGCACTGACTGACTTTCATTGATGTTTGCTGAATGCTTACGGAGACCAAACAGTGACTGTGACCAGAGTGGGGAAAGTAGGTGGTGCATTTCAGCAGTGGTGACCGTGACAACCGGTAATCTCCTTTAATGCAGAATTTCACAAGCATGGCATGAAGGCTCATGCTCATTCCTGACAAAAATGCACAGCTAAAGGGGCTGACTATGTTGAAAAGTAGTGTTTTGTGGCTCAGAATTTGCTCTATTAGGCAGTGCTACTGTGTTCTTTGTATCTGTTTAGTTTTCTTGAAAATAAACAGGAGGCATTACTTTCAGAGTTATGTATACAGGTTAATTTGACTATTTTGAGCCTTCTTTTTTCTGGACTGGAGTCTCAGCCGTCTCAGCTTCTCCTCATAAGGGATGTTCTTATATCATCTTCACAGTCTTTTGTTGAACTTTCTTCATTATGTCCAAATCTTTCTTGTATTGTGAACCCAGAATAGAACAGAGTACTTCAGGTGTACTTCACCAGTGCTGAACAGAGAGGAAGTATCATATCCTCTGACCTTCAGGAAACATGCCTTGTAATGCAGCCTGGGATGCCATTAGCTCTCTTTCACACTACTTGCTTATGTTCCACTTGTAGTCCACTAGAATGTCCAGGTCCTTCTTTGTGAATCTGCTTTCCATCTGAATAGTGCCCACCAGATACTGGCGCCTAATGCTGTATGCCTGGTGCAAGACTTTGCACTTAAATTTACTTATTTTGTAACTCATGTAAACTAAAGAGATACAAAAAAAAAAGTTTTTTTTTTGTTTGTTTTTGGTTTTTTTTTTTTCTTGTAAAGCCTTACTTTACTGACCTAAGGTATACCTTTTTTCATCCTCCTTTGTAATTCCTCTGGTAAATAAAATATGAGAAAAAGATGATGCATTTTTAGAAAATTGAACAGCACTTTTATTGACCTGCTAGTAGAGAACTGTCAGAAAAAAATATTTCATCTATGTTTAAGCAGGCTAACCTATTGGTAGCACATAACTTTCCTTAAATTTGATGAAAAGAACATCTAAGCCTGTAAGATTGTTCATTAGAGAGCTGCCACCCACTGCACTACCTCCTGCCTACATATGTGTATTTCATTTAGAAATATCCTGACAACTACTTTTACGAATTGACTATATACTGTTGGTATTATGCTTACATACATGTATCATGACTGGGAATCTAAGCAGGTACGAAGTTATAAAGCAACCTTACATTCTGTAGTGAGATATTTTCTTACACATCTAAGTCTTTGCCAAATCTGCTTCAGTAAAATTTCAACCAGAAGAATAATGATGGAGAGTATAGGTGGCATTATTCCAACAAAAGATAAAGCACAGCTGTGTATATATGCAAACATATATGTATATATAATAACATTTAAAAAAAAAACAACATCTAAGGAATAGAAGATTGACAGAGATCTGCAAAAAATAAAAATTTTATCATCAAATAAAATAGGGATTATTTTATCTCCCAGTTATTAATCTTCTCTGCAAAATCAGTTATGATTTACAGTAGAGGTTTTGAATTATCAGATTGTCCATTAAACTTGTTGCTTTTAATAGTCTAGAACTTTTCCATGTAAGTATGGTAATAAAACTATTACGATAATCTAAGACAGGCTTAGAATTCTAAAGATTATTTAGCCCTTTATGAAATGTGATATTTTATTTTTGAACATTTATTGTGTGAGAAGAAGAAATTACGTGAAATCCTGCCTGCAATGGTTTTTATTTCTTTCAGTGCCATTATGATAGCATTTTGCCTTTACAAGCAAAAGGAAATTATTTGTCTAAAGAGCTCTTCCCATCTGAACAAATGAAATATTTAATAGTAATTGTTGTAATTTTGTGCTCTGAGTCCACAGTCACCAATAAAACAAATGGCTGTAAATTAGATTGTTTCTCTGAATAGAAAGTAGAATACTACATTAGGCTTTAATTTTAAGGAGACAGTAACAACTCTGTCTCCAGAACACATCTATTCCTTCCTCAATTCCATAGTGCCTACAGGAAGAACTTTCTTATTTGATATAACTAGCTTTTCTTACTAACGTATATACATCTAAGGACAGGAGTGTGGCTGGCAAGCATTTTCACTGAACATGGAATTAACTGGTACTGCACATGTATCCATTTTGTAGTCTCATGGATTGCTTTATGGTCATAGTTCTTTGACATGTTTGTCTAAAATAAATATTACTTGAGCTTTCCTACTAATGATGGAGGAACATACAATGGATGGAACTATAAAATGACCCAGGTTTCATTGCTACACAAGAATCTCTGCTCATGTTTAAATTTATAGTTTCTGTTTCCCTTACTCTGAAGAATTATAAATTGATTAAAAGAAGTCATACAAGCTGTAATAACAGAGAGAATGCAAATCAGTAAGACATAATGGAAGACTGTGTAGATAACAAATTGGTGCTTTCCAATTCAAAATTATCATGAATTTTCAAAAAAATTATATCAGAAAAAAACCCTCAGGATTGCTAGGGGGAATTAGCTGTTTCTTCAAACTGAAAATCTGGAGTTAATGTTTGATGCAAAATGCATTTTTTGATCCAGAAGGAAAAAAAAAAAAAAGTACTGAGGCTTTGTAAAAGAAAACGAAATGCAGTGCAGTTTTACCAACCTGTCAGTAGCAAGCAAAACCAGAGTCTATTTTACGTGGTAGCTAAAGAATTAACATTCTTGCCAGAATCTTTTTAATTTCCTTTTAATATATTAAAAACTCGTACCTCCTAGATCATTGGCTCAATCTTATATAATATGAAAGGGCTCCAAGGGGAACGGTAGATCTTTGTTCCACTTTCTTTTCCAGTAAACATTTTGTGTCTAACTCCAGAAGGACAAACTAATTATACACAAAGAATATAAACCCTGGTATGATCTACTGATGTAAACTTAATTTTCTAGGCTGTTTATCCCAGATCACTTATTTATTCCTTCAGAGATCAATATTCTTGAAGTGTGAATTTGAAGACAACACAATCAAGGAAAGAACTGAATTCAGGAATCTCATTTTCTGACTAAATAACAACAGTGATGTGGAAAAGGCTGAAATAATACCTCCTTCCTGGCAAATATTTCCACAATATGGCCATGAAATATATGTATTTTTTCAATCTTAAGTAATCAGGAATTTTGGTTGAATTTGGAAATATATTCAGAGCCACAAAATTGTTACTGCTCATAAGATGTATTGTTTCCCAAATAAATGTGCTTGGTCTAATCTTAACCTGTCCTAGCTGAGATCAATATAAAGCTTTCCTCAGAATTTAACTATTTCTTTGCAGGAAGATTTGTTTTCTCTTCATTTTCATATTACGAGCAATTTTACTGGAAGCAAACAACTTCTAAATAGGTAAAGTTTGCAGTGAGACTATGCTCCTACTCTCTGAAGGTAATGGCTTATCTGGAAATAAGGCTGGTATGTTTAACATAGATATTCCCTGGAAAAAAACTGTGTGATTGAATAAAACTGTTCTAGCACAAAGTCTTGTGTGGTTCAAATTGTATTTTCTACTGACATCAGTTACCTAAATTAATAATAACTGAAGTTAGTTATGGATTATTGTGATTACTTTCCAATATCATTTTGTTGTAACATATTTTTTTTTCTGATATTTATTAATTAGAATATTATATATTCTAATCATAGAATATATAATGATAAGAATAAATATTATATATTTATTACTTATATGTATTTATATATTATATAAATATATAAGTAGATATATAGAATTAGAATATATATGATTAATATCTAGTACAAATGAGTACTACTGCAAGCAAGAATGGAACTGCAGGCTCCCCACAGTTCTAAAGATCTTAACATTGGTGCAATAGTTCTTTCCCTCTAATGCTTCTAATATTATCTATATTTATATGTGTTTGTATGCACACACAAACATACAAACGTATCTATATGTAATATATATATATATATATATATCTCAAGAGCATGAACAGTGAAAAATGGGTGTAAAGAATAAACTTAAGAACATTCCAGATCAGAGAAGTCCCCACTAATCCTGGAGCTTTTTATATCATCATAATATACTGCTGCTACCTTTCATTTATTCATTTATTCATTTATTTATTTATTTATTGGAGGAAGATACTACTGTATTCTTATTGTTTGTTCACATTAAAATAGCTACTAACTATCAGTTTTATAGCGACAAAGATTTCTCTTTTATTGTTTGATGATATAAAAGTTTATTGCAATTTTTTTTGTTGTTATTAACACACTGATGGGAACCCAGAATCTACTCTTCTTTTGTTATATAATTGTGAGCTTAGAACATGTTTATGTCACATTCTTTACTTTTTAAAACCATGATAACCAAAATTCTTTGTGCTTCAGAGTGTCTTAGAACTGCTAATGTCTCAGAAGATATCTGGAAAGTATTGTACCCATAATTTTTTCCTTCCTATTCATCACTGACATTTATTAATTATTTTTTGTTGTTGTTTCTGCTACCATAGAGGTAAAAATCCCACCAAGCCCTCATCCTCACTGTAGTAACTTACGTGCTTTCAAAAACATAGCAGTCTACACAACGTCAGAAACTTCTTCACGCTAATGAGTAATATTAATTCAAGATCGAGGAATTACTTAATAATTCACTCTTTTACCTGCCAAAAGAAAAACCTTTCCTACATACATAGCCTCCCCAAAGGAACTCAATATTTTGTTTTTTTCCAAACATACTTGAAAAGGAATCGATTTAGAAAGATGTTTCCTTATCATGAAATGATTTTTTTTTCTTGTTGAAAAGCATATTTAGCTGAAAATTCTGTCTGACTCTGCAGTTATTTCTGTGTTGCCCTAGGCTCCTTAAGTCATAAACGGAAATGGGCCTCTATACACGATTCAGAGCAGAAGCCAATTTTGACATTCTGGATTGCCTTCTGGAGAAATCACTCTCCCACGATGAGTACAGATGGAGGTAAGGGAAATGAAATCCTCCAAATATGCAAGCCTCGCTGATACTCCCTAAGGCACTTTTGAAAATGTCACCTCATGATTTTTATGCAATTTATATTTCCTTCTCAGCAACATATCTGTAATCTTTTGAATTTGTACTGTAACAGGTACAATACTTCTGCGAGTATTCCCTGTGTACTGACTGTAACAGCTTCTACACCTACATTTATTTAGCGCTTCTTTGGCCTGTTTTGTAATTTTTACTTCTTTGACAGAAAGCATTACAAAGTCTGGAGAATTTTAATGACTTGAAAAGTTTTCTGAATCATGACACTTTTATAATCCATATTTCTAACATCTTCACTGTATAAGAATTTGTAACTTTGACTTCTAGAATCTCTAACAGAGCATGTCCAAAGACTACGCTCTTTAGAACTGTTGTCATATGAAATCATAATTGTGAATTAATAACAAATACAGTGTATTCCTAACCCAATGAAGATATTTAAACTCCATTCAGTTAGCTAACTGCAGCTACAATGCCACTGAAAAAGACATTTTCATAGAGGAGACACAATGGTGTGGAACACCTTACACTGTGTTTGCAGGAAAGACTTCTACTCTGAGACCTCTGTCTGCCAAAGGTAGTGCTGGTGCTTTAACACTTTTTTCTATGATTAAAAGTATATCACTCTATTGTCGTATATGAAATTGTTTTGTCTTCAGTTGCAGTACTATGCCATATGCTAATATTTCACAAAATTCAGTAAGTCTTAGGGATGAGCATTTACTAATCAGCGTTGATAATTTGCTGTATTTTTCTTTGATTCCTCAGAACTAGACAAGACCAGTAGCTAGCTGGTGGTTTTAGATTACAATCAACAAAATAAGACTCTTTCTTTCCTTCTTTCTTTTTTTTAATTTTTTTCTCTCTGTTTTATTTTCCTTAGTTTTTATTTTTTATATTTGTCAAATTCTTTCCTTGAGTACATGGCCTGTTAACATGCTTGGAGAACTTTGCTTGAAAATATTATCAATTAGGTGATAAGAAAAAATATGTTTTTTTTGCACCATTCCTTTGCACCTATTCTTTTTTTCACCTTTTCCAATATAAAATGCAGCTTAAGACAAAATGTACATACGTATATACAGAAAGATAGATTTAGCAACCTTAGATTTATTTTAAAACAATGTATTTTAACAATCTTACATGACTTGCTGAATTTCATTTCAGCTTTGCACAGCTATGCTGAATTGCAGCAGAATCCTGTCACTTAAAATGAAATGAAATGAAAAACAAACAAACACAAAACAAACGAAGTAGATAAAAATATTTCTTTTTCACATCCTGTTCCTGTCAGTAAAGAATAATTCTTGCCATCAAGTCTTATACTCTGTAAGTATATTTTTTAAAGTTTTCAAGAAATGACCCTAACCTGAAATTCAAACTCGCCTATGGAAAACCAGGTTTCTACTCTCACATTTTAAGGGTTTGACCAAAAGTATTTATTTTAAAATTCTTCCACTCTTTCTCTCCCTTTCTCTCTTTCTCTTTTTCTGAAATCTATTTGACTGCTACAGATCTGTTAAAAAAAAAATGAGTGATGTTGTACAGCCTGTCACAGGACCCTTTGGTCTGCTTTCAGAAATTTAATTTACTGAAAGGTGAAGGACAAACTTCCATCAAGAGGAGAAAGGAATGAAAGTGTTTGTGTGCCTAAAAGTTCATCTAGTTGATTTAATAACAATATGTCTCCCTGCAATCTTTGCCATGTGAATTCTAAACACATGCATAGGTAAATCAAACTAGAATGTCAAAAGTCAAAAATCTCTGAAGAAATAAGTTTTGTTTTCCTTCATGTAATTAAAGAGATAATAGCCATTTTAGAACAAACAGGAAAAGTTAATAAGTAACTTTAAAATTTGAATTACACAACTGAACAGATTGTTCATTTGGTAAGTGCATGCATTTAACAAATAAAAACCTGTGTTCTCCATGTCACGTTCTGAAAAATGTGAGTTACTGTCAACAACATTGTTTAATTTCTCAGTGAAGATGTATAAAAGAGACTCAGATTGGAACCTTTCCAACACAGGAATCAGGACATAACGAGTCAGCTTGCATCTGGATGCGTGTTACACATCCAGAACAGAAAGGACAGATAATGGAAATTTTAAAATTTCCGATGGGGACATAATTGGTGTCACAAAAGGGAACATATGACACAACATATTCAAGATACTCACAGACATATGATGTTGGGTGTTTGCTGACAAACGTACTGATCTGAGTGTTTGATCAAAGAGATACTAAGTAATTTTTTTCATCAAAACACAGAAAGAATGCAAATCACAGAAGTTAAAACTATTCATCTACTACATGCTTTTCTTTTGTTTTATTTATTTATATATTTATTTGTTTGTCTTACTGCTGTTGTGTGTCACAGAAATTCTTTTCCAAGGCTATATCTGCAAAAGAATTGGGTAAATGATCATCTCCTTAGTGTGTTGAGTACGTAAAGTCAGATTTACACATTGTCAAATTGTGTACCTCTTTTTTTTTTTCTGTTTTTTTTTTCTTTTTTTTTCCTGTCATTTCTTTTGTAACAATAATGAATGCAGCTTCGAAGGAGGCTAACCATTAACTTTCATGCATGAAAACTACTTAATTCTTTCTGTTGCCACAGGTTGCCTTTGCTTCTATGGGAGCATGAGCAGTGAGTGCTAAGGGGCTACTGATCTCTGATGGATCTTTGTGATTTCTTTGTGATGGATCACGGTAGTACAGCCTGCACTGAACTGCCCAGTTTCAACATTTGTCTTTTATCTCTGTTAATGTGAATAAATAATATAATGTATCCAGAGCTCTGTCTTCTCAAAAGAATGGAAAGTCTGCTGGAAGGATAGACTTAAATGTAAAAAGGGCCACTACTTAGGAGCAACTAGAGAATGATCTAGAAAAATAAACACTTACCAAGAAAAAATGTGTATATACCCTTGATGCCAGATCTGACCATAATTTTCAGTATTTGGAATGATCCTATAATCTACATTGATTACTTGAGAAGAGAAAAATTTACAGTAGTGCTTTGGAGTATTTGCATAGTAACGCAATATTTTAAAACTTAATCACATGCAACCTTGAAACAGCTTCTTCCTTTTTTCTTCCCAAATCTCAGACACCTCTGGGAAAGGTAATGTCATGGTATTTCTGAATTCTCAGAGTGTCTTCCAACACTAAAAATTGTAACCCTTGGAAAATGTATAGCTCAAAATTTACTGAAAGCATACAGTATCAGAGTCTTACTGGCAAGAAGGATTCCACGAAAGTTCTACTTCTAGCTTGCTACTTGAGTTGTTAGAGATTGAAATTTATTTGCAATAAGTAATTTATTTATTTATTGAAATAAATTTTAAAGAAACAAAATTCTTCAACATAAAACTATTTTGATAAAATATTTCCAAGAAATGTGAGTTGCGGTCATCCCATATTCTAGTTTAACGCAGCTGCTGTGAAATAGTGGTTTGAATCATGCCTTATTTAGAACTGAACATGGGCCCATCTATACATATGATCAGGTTAGATCCCTTTCATAAATCTCAAATCTTTATTGGTAGTTAACCAAAATGTCTATGGAAGCATAGTAGAGATATAGATTGCCATAGGACTTGATATGAGTTCCAAAAGGCTAAGTTAATGTACTTTAATACTTATTCAGACATCCAGACTTAAAACAGTTTTCACTAAAAGCACTGTATAAATTAGAGTTACATTAATTTATACAGGTACACTGTATAAATTAGAGATAGAGAAAAACTCATATTTCGTTTTTTATCTGACAGCAAACTGGTAGCTGGTTCAGAGAAGAGACATCAAATACACTGTGGTCCATTGAGTATATCTTACTGTGAAAGCTGGTTAACTTTCAAAAGTAGCATTACCAGAAGGTAACAGAGGTAGCTGGTAGAAAAGAGCTTGATATCGGTAGTTATTGAAAGGTGAGAGTTTTGAGAAGATAGTGTCAGTGCTGAGTTTGAGGCAATCATGGCATTTCACATCATGATCACTATGGCCAAACGTTCATCTACATCCACAGTTCTGGCCACTGCCAAAACTTTCAGCATCACCTTCATCATTTTTATTTGTAAGCCAAATATTATTATTTTTTAATTGTCTTTTCCTACAGTCTTTCCTCCTGCCAAAACAGGTGGAAAAGGTGGAGAAAGATAGTAATTGGGTTATCCAGTTGAAGAACCCTGAACTTGTCAAAAGTTATATCCAGCTCTGTCTTCATGCTATGAGTTCATAGGCTTTTTACTATGATGAAAAATCTATGAAGGGAAAATAGCTAGACATGAAACTGATCACTACACCCACAGCAATATAGGTTTGAGATATTTTTCTGACAAGCCAACTTCTTCTGAAGTGAGTTTTACTTGCTTAGGTAGCCAATGAACAGCATTCCCTAAGATGGTGATGATGATTCTTCTCCTCACTACCAAGCAGAATAAGTACACTTTTGTATTCACTGCTTCTGGGAACCACATTCTTAGAACACAGACATCCCTCACCTTAGCAGTTGCCTCATTAATTTCAACTGTTACATTGGAGTGAGCATAATAGGTAGTATTTGTCCTTGCAGATTTAACGGCTGAGTAAAGAATTACATATATATCGGTTAATGATGTGTTGAGACTACTGCTTACTGACAGCAAACATTATGCCCTTCAGTAAGGTGGGGTTCACAGGTCTCTGAGTCTATAGCCACATCTCTATTATCAGTGCTCTGTAATCTGATCAATGGTCTGTTACCTCCATATTTTAGCAGTCAACACTGTGATTTTTAATTAAAGTTAGCCATTTGTGTGAAATGATTACTCTGTTCATTATCTTGACAATTTCATTACTGTATCAGGTAAAATAAAACATTTATAGCAAGGGAAAAATATATGAGCTAATGTAAGGTTCAAGGAGGTTCATCATGGCAGTTGGCTGAGGCTGTTATCATTAACATCAATGGAACAGGTCACAGATCCTGGTATGCTACATGTCAGTTATCTCCTTTTAAATGAATTATACATGTATTCATTAAAATCCCCAAAGTACTATGGGAATATGAAAGTTAAAAGGACTGGTACCCTACTTGCATATTCATAGTCGTGATATGCATGTTGCAGTGGCAAGTGGTAGGATTTGACTATACAAGACTTTGAATACACAATAATGCTGCCAGGAGCTCTGTTAAGTGCTCCACACTCCATATGCAGAAGTTGTTTGTGTGACTTTGACCTCACATCAGCTGAGAATTCTCTCTTTCTTTTTGGAGGTGTATTTCTATGTAATTCCATATGAATCCCTGGGAGGAAAGATGTGAGTGGCCTGAGTAGAAACCAAAACTTTTGTTCATGCTTGGATCTGGGAGCTTGGCTAAGAGAACAAAAGAGAGGAAAGTATAGCACAGGAGCACTAAACTAATAAATGATCATATTAATGAATATGTTATCTATATGTCATCTTATCCTATACAGTGAAGAAATTTATCATCAGGGAACTTCAGAGAGGAATGCCTGTTCTCCTAATGCTTATCTATCTACAGCATTTTAGCTTGCAAGTCAGTGCAAGTCAGAGGTATTGAGCTGAAGGAGACATTGACACATGGCCTCTCTGTCACCTGAGAATACCCAAAGGCTGCTTCTGCTGCATATACTGGTCTGACACTTAATTTTAAGATATCTCGAATGTTGGCAGAGGCCATGCACAGGAGTTCAGTTGTCATTTTTTTTTCTCTAACTGAAAAGACAAATTCCCTGGTAAAGCAAAATGTGGGATTTGTGGATTATAGCCTAGTCTAAGAAATCTTGTACTTTAAGGACTTTCCTTAACAGTTCTGGCGTAGATGTTGCAATGTGACAGTACGAACCGCTAGAAATTTGAGTGTCATATATTTTGGTGTTATTTTTCATGCTCTTGAGTTCTCTATGATAGTCCCTTTCACAGCTCCCTTCAAAGAAAATCTGTGCTTAAACCCCTGATGTGATACTGGTCTTCTGTACTTCTCATTCCAATTGTTATAATCTCACTGTTGTCATGAGTTGTGTGAACTACCCATTGGACACAGATTTTAATTTGCTTTCCTACACAGACTTAAAGTACATCTGAGATTCCTTGTGCCTTGTGACAGTGCTCAATTGCCCTTAAGTCTTTGAGATCTTGCACTCTTTTATGTATGTTCTAGATACCCTGCATAGATGCTAGTAAACAGATGCTAATAAATATCTGTATTTAGGATATTGAGTTAAATCCTCTTTGACTTAAGGTCTATGGCAGACTCAAGATCTTCTGGAAGAGAGGGACCTAAGTATGATAGTGTCAGTCATCACAAAATGTTCTAAAAACCTAAATTTTGACTACCAAACAGAATTCTAAGTTTTTTAATTTCAGAGTAATGCTACCTCCTGATCCTGTCCTTAAGATTCCATCCATTTCTGTGTCACCAGGAAACAGATTCACTGTATTAAAACACTAATGGTGACTTAAACTCGTGTTTCTTGCACTGGACCATAACCATTTTTTGCTCCAGTTATCTGACTCAAGACTTAGTCTATTTTGAAATGAAGTAATTGTTTGTGTACTAGAGAAAAGTGGTAGAAAACTTGATTTTTAAATTTATATTATTTTGTTCTTTTGGTTTTTTTTTTGGCTCATGAAAAAGGTAAATCAGAGTATTTTTTGATTAGTTTTCACAGGGTTTTACTGGGTAAGGTTGATATGACAGCATTTTCAGTATTCTTTTTTTCATAAAAAACAGCAGCAGTTCAACACTGTGTAAAAATATAAAAGAAAGAAAACTATAAAAATAACAAAGCACAATGTAATCAAAAATCTCCCACATATGTCTGTGCTTTGTTTGCAGAGGTGGCAGGATATATAAAATATATGATCCAAGGTTATGATCCAATTCTACCTTGTTATAGTTTATAAGCAACTACACTGAAAACATGCAGATACACAGATACAGCATGACACAGTAAAAAACGTTCCTGCTTTTGCCAATTATTGCAATGACTCTAGGAATGCCTCTCGGTTTTAGAAAATCTTGTTGGAAAGGAAGGAAGGAAAGGAAGGTAAGGAAGGAAAGGAAGGAAAGGAAGGAAAGGAAAAAAAACAACTCCCAAATAGGTTTTCATGAACACATGTCACTGCGATTATGTCAAGAAGAAAATAAACGATTAATGAGGGAAATTATTTGCCAGAGGAGAATTAGAATGTGAATCTCTCTGTTCCTGTCTGTACAGTAGGGATTCATCATTTGTAATGATCAGAGGGAAAATATTATAATAGCTTAACAACAACAATAAATATATTAATAACAACAACAAAGAAAATGACAGGACAGAAAAGAAAAACAAGCTGAAGTGAAAAGAAATGTGGACTTAATTTTAGAAAATTCTAAATATCAGTTGAAATCACAGGAAAAGCAAAGAATTAACATTTACCAGGAAATTGTGTATCAGTTATTTAGAATTCTTATTCTCCTGGAACTAAAATGTTGAGAACACATTTGCACAAACATTAAAACTGGATAAACTCCCTGATTCTGTTCCCATAAATCTCCATTGTTAAGTTATTCTCAGAAGAAAAACATTCATAAAAAATAATAGGACTTTTACAGGAGAAGAGGTGATGAGACGGAACTATTACAAGAAAAAAAAAAAAAAAGAAAAAAAAGGATTCTAATCCTTTCTGTTCCTTTCTCCTGTCTAGGTTGTACCTACTTTCTGAGGAATAGAAACCAGGAATAATTACATTTCCTGAAATTTCTGAACACTCAAACTACATTCTTTCTTTAAGAAGTAACTATTTAAAAAGAGAAATGAATATGGGCAAGAGAAGGGATCTTAAAGATCATTTCCAATCTCTATGTTAGTTCATGACAGCACATTCCCAGCATTGATTTATATGCGAGGCCTCCAATAAGCCTCACTGTCACTGTCCCCTCACTGACCCAAGTCAGCCCCTAGAGCTGATCTCTCATGCAGGGCCAACCTTCAGGTTTCCCATTTTTGTCCACTCCAGTCATGGGCTCCCCAGTCCTGACCCACCAGCAGATCCATGTCCTTGCCTGGCCTTAGCTAGTTTCCCACCCCAGGGAGGTGCCCAGGACAGTGAGGATGCAAACCTTCATCTCAAAATTTATCAAGCACCATTCTTACCCAAGAGAGGACAATCAAGTGATATATAGTTATTGGATTATGGTTAGATATATAAACTATATGTAAGTTTTGGTCTAAATATGTGAGTTCCATTTTGGAAATGGAAGCTTTAGGAACACAGACATCTTCTTTATTTAAATGGTGGTAAATGCATCAACTAGGGCTTTTCTTAAATTGCTAGCTTTATGTTCAGTTCTCACAGAGACAGAATATCAAGTGAAATTTATCACATGCACCGTTCAAAGAATCGTCTGACAGCACCTTAACTTTAGCACAATTTTCTAGCAAGTCCTCTGCTACTTTTTTCCCTGTACACATCTGAAGCAATGTATACATCGGAAGAATTTGTCACCACTAAAATGAATGCATCTATATGAAGTATGTACTCTACAGATAAAATACTCACTTCAGTTGTGGGTATGCTATCTAATGCAAGCTGTTAAACTATTCAATGTTAGAAAGATCATACCTGTATAAGTAACTGATAAACTCCTCTGTATTGATTTATCTCAGAAAATGGCTTCAGTTTCTTCCCTGCTACATATAATCACATAGCAAATACTCTTATTAGGAAGTTTCCTGCATTAGAATAACCTCATAAGGTAATTAAAATGAACACTTTAGAAGCAGTAGAAATTCAACCCAACCTTTCAATGAATTGCCTGTCATATCCTATGCATGAAGGGAAGGAGATGTGACCAGATTCTCAAATCCCCCTGGTTAGATTATGGTACAACAAAGCTCAAGATCTGTACAAAATGGAAAGAAAAAATAAACTCTAATAGGAATTTCTACAAAACAGTTACTCTCTGTGTCAACTCTCTCACAATTACACCTACCTAAACTCTGTGGTTTTATAGGAAATTCAAGTAAGCCTTATGTTACTTAATATCTTTAAGAGAAAAGGAGGGGAAAAAAGAGAGAAAAAAAATCAAAAGCACCAGACCTGCTGACAGGAGTGTTCTACATATGGGGTAGAATAAAGAAAAGAAGTAGCAGCAATGAGAAGTGGGTGAGTAGCAAAAAGGGCCAGTCCAGCATCTCCAGCCCATTTTTAATATCAAAGCAAAAAGGGAAGGTACATTTCCCCTCTAGCCTCTATTTGGAATTGCAGTTGGTTTCAGATTCAGGACTCATTGAGGTACTGGACACCAGCCAAACCAAAAAGATTACACCAGGCTCCCTGCAGTGACTTGACTGCTTCTTGGGCATTGTTCTGGACTCTTCCAGAAGTGGTTGAGACATTAAATTAAGGCAAAGAACACCCAGCTCTTCTCAGCTCACATGAACAATCACCTGGGGCTCATCCCTTATGCCATCTGAGAAATTTCCATTTCTATCTCTTGTTAAATGAAGAATCTGAAGTGGTCTCGATAACTCAGCTGAATATTAATATATTAACAAGTACTACTTCTCATCAGATCTCTTATTATATTTTTAAATGATCTAGAGGAATTTGTTGTTCTGGGAGAAACATCAAGAGTAAATAACACAGTGGGAGAGAAAAAAAAAAAAGAATTTTGTGTCTGGTTAACAAACCAGAAAGAAAGGATAAAAACTATAAATGTCAAAATAAATGAAATATTAATATAAATGAAACAGTAAAATGTATATTCTAAACTTATTGTAGAATTGCATTTTCATTAGCTCTCTATATATGCATATAGCTCTCTATATAGCTCATCTGATGAGCTGATCTTCGTGTCCACAAGTGCCCTCCATGTTGTTTTCTCACTCTTCAACCACAGCAAGTCAGAGGGAGAAAATATGACGAAGAAAACCTCATGGGTTCAGATTAAGGAGGGGAGATTGCTCACTAATTACTGCCATTGAAAAAAAAAGACTTGGCTTGGGGAAAATTAATTTAATTTACTGCCAAGTAATAACAGTATGGACCAATGAGGACTAAAAGCAAACTAAAACCATCTTCCCTTCCTCCATCTTCTGCTTCCACCCCCAAGCAACACAGATGAATGGAGGTATGGTCAGTCCATAATGCTTCATCTCTGCTGACCTGTCATCCACACCCACTTCCCTTGCTCCGACATGATGTTCCTTCTACGACCTGCCTTTCGCAAACTGATCCAAAGTGGGTCCTTCCAGCATGGCTGCAGTTCTTCAGGAGTTCCTCCAATATCATTCTGTACCACTGGGTGCAGTGCTTCAGAAACAGACTGCTATGAATTGGATCCCTGATGGCTGTAGCTCATGACAGACTTCCTATTCCGGCTTGGTCTTGTCTCCATTTGCTGGGCAGATTCCTTTAGGATAAATCCACTTCCTCTTGCATGTAGTTGACCATGTGCTGCAGCACAATACACAATGAGCTGCAGAAGGACAAGCTGCATCACCACAGGCCTCTTCAGAGAGCAGGGTAACTTGTGTTTCAGAGCCTGAATCAGTTAGCTGATTCTCTCACAGTATCTCGCTCCTCTCCTGGTACCTACATAGTGTTTTTTACCCTTTATTAAATGTTATTGCAGGAGCACAATCAATGTCACTTGTGGCTCAGCTCTGGCAGCAGCTGATCCCTTTTAGAGTTGTCTGGAGCTGCTCTGATCTAGTACATGGTACAGTTGACATGGTACATCTGCTGGGGTTTACTCAAAAAGCCCAACCCTGGAGCTTGTTGTATTGTGTGATTAAAATTCAGCTAATTAGCACTTAAACTTTATAACAAATTTCTGTTTGATTCAAATATGCCAGCTATTTTAGTACTGTTTCTTAAGGAAGCTCTTTGATGGGCTGGGAGTGTAGCTGCTTGATATCAATATAGCCCCTTCACCTCCTAGACAAAGAAGAATTTCTGTATTTATTGGGCATCTGGAACCATATTTAGAATCAGCAAATTTATAGCCAAGGCAAGAAGAAATACAATTCTTTAGAAATACAAAAATTTTTAAGTTTTCCCTTGATAAGAAGAGTTATTTGGATTGTGTCAAATTAATCTCCTTGCATTTCATTAAATTATATTTTAACTGATTCATATTTAGTGCATGAATGTATATTTAAGGATTTTGCTCTACATTGCCCCTCTTGCCAAAGTGACATCTGCCATGACATTTAGTAAGTGAAATTTTTCCAGAGCACATGTGTTGGGTACATATGGATACCAGTAACCCGTGAGTTGATATTAAAAATATTTTCGAGAAATTTGCCCTAAATATTTCTTACTGTTGATAACTTTGAAGCAATAATCTACTTGCAGAATTAAACATTTAATTATAGCATAAAAATATAAAATAAATAAAACAGCTTCTTATATGTTCCCAAATAACAATTTAATTTTGTTATCTTAATCTTGCGTGGCATTATGAAATTGCACATTTTCATCATGTTTACACCTGCCATCCCTAATGCATTACCAGGTGTGAGATTTATGAGTGCAACACATGAGACCTGCCATAGTTAATCACATTTGTAACCTTTCAGATACACTGCAGATTTTTTCTTGCTGTGAAGCATGTTTTACCTTTTAATCTCTGCTGAGTACAGTTCTAAAACAGTACTGTATTTTTTTCTTACGTATTTCAAGTTCAGCCATCAAGTTATCATTTTTCTTTCACATTTTTCTATCACAGAACTATTTGGATTTCAAGGTAATTCTGAAGTTATCAGAGAAAATATACTGAATTTTTATGTATTGAAATGTACACGTAAATAGGTGTGGATGGGGTGGTATACTTGCTACCATTGCATGATAATACTTAAAGATAATCTGTATTATTATTATTATTATTATGTTGAATAAGAAATAAATTGCTAAGATGTTTAGACTTAGTGACTTGCAGCTTTGGCTGAAAACTCAATATTCTCGATTGAAAATGTTTTTTAAATGACAGAGTAAGTTAATTCAGTGGCATAATATCTGTGTTTGAAGCTATTCATGTGCTTGTATACACCACTGAATCTCATCAGAAACAATGTGTGATCTTTGAAAATTCACATTAAATAGTTTTTGCTTTCATAACAGTTCTAATTTTTTTTTTTTTGTGAATAGATATACACATTTCTTGATAAATTATTTTCTTTTATTGTGCATTCAGAAATGTTGAATTAAGTTATATTATTAACAGAAGGCAAATTTGGAATGTGTTTAACATTATAAATAAAGCTTCTAATTATGTATTTGCTACTACTGTTGCACTTGGATTGGGGCAATCACAGATACGTTTAAAAACTGAGAGAAGAACTCCTTGACAGCAGCCCTGTAGGGGAGCAGAAATAGATGATTTTAAGGCTTTTTCCAGCCTAAGCCATTCCATTATTCTATTCTGTTCTATTATACAGGGAGAATTTAGCTAAGAAACGCAAAACCTGCAATCACTTCTGTAGTCTGCTATGTTTTGCCATTACTAGCAGAAAATGGCTTGTTTTGTCCTAGGCTGATTTTAACTTTGTATAGCTGTGATAACTAACATTTAACAGTCAGAACACTACTGCCTAAATGGGTTTTAGCATTAGTTTAACTTTTTACCATTTACAGAAATTTAGCAATATAAGGGCTGAGGTTTTTGCTGAGATTTGAATTGCTAAGCTTGCTTAGTGTAAGGAAAATCATTCTGTGTCATGGTTTTATGATTTTTTGGTCATCAGTATTCCACACCATAACATCATGTATGCATTGGGGGTGGGGTTTGATATCTGCCGAATGTTCGTCTGTCGGAGAAGAACTACATTTCCCCAGGAGACTTTGCGGTCAGCAAGGGGATATAACTCCAAGCAAGGTCACCTGATCCTTCTTCTTCGCCTGCTCTTCGCTGTCTGCGCTTCGCTATCTGCGCTTCGCCGCCTGCGCTTCGCCATCTGCACTTCGCCATCTGTACTTCAGTCACTCAACTGGACTGCACTTCTCACCCCAGCATTGTGGTGAGGTCTATACAATTCAAACAGACTCTCTCTCTCTCTCTCTCTCTCTCATTGTATTTTACTAATACTATATTTAGTAAAATCATTTGTTCCACCTCAGATCAGTGCTGTTGTTTTCAAGTATTTTGGGGTCCCCTGCTTCCCCTTTCCCAGAGGCGCGGATCCGCAGATCCCTCCGCCCTGCTGGTCATGGAACTGGGCCGGACCAGCCCATAAACCGTTGACATTCTGTTAATGATTCTCTCCAGGATGATATACTATAATCTTAGCAGTAAAATATTGTAGATTGCATTTTTATATCATAGTATACTTACAATAAAATATTACATTTATATACGAATAATCTAAACAAGACAAGGAAATATTTTTCTCTGTATCTTAAATATATCAATATAATTTAAAATGATGTTTTCCTTCACATTTTTCTTACAATCCCTTTTTACCACAGTATCTATGAGAATTGGAAAAAGCAATATATTTTCTCTTCTAATGAAATATTAGTTCTAGTACACAGACAAAATAGATAAAAAACATTTTACTTCAGAAGTCCTATACAAACACCTTTTTGAAAATTCTCATGATTTTAGTAATGTCTCTCATCTAATAATATTTTCTTCGTGAAAATGAGTACTAGATCTTTATGTTCTTTCTTGTCACAGTGGTAACTGTCTCACCTGGCCATGTAGGATAAGAAGGAGTAGAGTAGCTAAGCAAGAAATCTAAAATTACATCTATTCTGTGGACATTTACAGATGTATTTTTGAAACCACGTGACAAAAAGACAACTTCAAATTTTTTATTGCCATTATTATTTGTACATGAATGGATACATTTAATGGAGTTAAGTCCAGCTGGTGACCCGTTTCAGGGTCAGTACTGGGGCCCATCTTGTTCAATATCTTTATTGATGACCTAGACGAGGGGATACAGTGTACCCTCAGTAAGTTTGCAGATGACACCAAGTTGGGAAGTGGTGTGAATCTGTCTGAGGGTAGGGAGACCCTTCAGAGGGATCTAGAGAAGCTGGATTGCTGGGCTGAGGTGAATGGGATGGGGTTTAACAAGGCCAAGTGTTGGGTCTTGCACTTTGGCTGCAACAACCCCATGCAGCGTTATAGGCCTGGGGACAAATGGCTGGATGGTTGTAAGAAAGGGACCTGGGGGTGTTGGTTGATGCTCGGCTGAACATGAGCCAACAGTGTGCCCAGGTGGCCAAGAGGGCCAACGGCATCCTGGCCTGCATTAGAAATAGTGTGGCCAGCAGGAGCAGGGAGGTGATCATCCCCCTCTACTCAGCACTGGTGAGGCCGCACCTCGGAGTACTGTGTTCAGTTTTGGGCCCCTCACTACAGGAAAGATGTTGATGTCCTGGAGTGTGTCCAGAGAAGGTCAGTGAAAGTGGTGAGGGGTCTGGAGCACAAGTCTTATGAGGAACAGCTGAGGGAGCTGGGATTGTTCAGTCTGGAGAAGAGGAGGCTCAGGGGAGACCTCATTGCACTCTACAACTTCCTGAAGGGAGGTTGGGGTGAAGAGGGGTTTGGCCTCTTCTCCCAGGCAACGAGCAGGACCCAGGGAAATGGCTGCAAGTTGTATCAGAGGAGGTTTAAGTTGGACATGAGGAAAAACTTTTTCTCTCAGAGTGATCAGGCACTGGAATGGCTGCGCAGGGAGGTGGTGGAGTTGCCCTCCCTGGCAGTGTTCAAGAGGCACAAGATCTGGTTTAGTGCTTGTCGTAGCAATGGTAATGGGAGGACGGTTGGAGTAGATGATCTTATAGGTCGTTTCCAACCTGTGATTCTATGATTGTATGGATGACACTCCACTGGCATAGGATAGTCTTAAAAAGCCTTCACAGCCAAGCACAATTAATTCACATATAATTAATAGAACATAAATTTATTAACTGTAAATAATTGTTTTCTAAAATGAAAGTTGAGTGAATTCTTACTTTTGATATTTACCCAAAAGTGTTAGTTTTGTATTTATTTGTCCAGGAAAACCTCAATTGCATGGTGGGCAATCACTGTGCATCCTTCAGTGGGAATTCTTTGATGTGAGGGAAAAATGTAGCCCAAACCTTGACATGGAGAAGACTGAGGTACCAGAGTTTCCATCTTCTCTAGGATAGACATTAAGTTGGAGTAATATGAATAAAACAAGAGAGAAATAGAGAGGGAGATTGTTCTCAGTCTTGGAAGTAAATTTTTTATATCACACATTAATTTGCTTGTCAACACAGTATATAAGTGTGAGAATACAAATACAGCTTCTACCATTCCTCTGAAAAGCCCAGGGGCTGTGCCCAAAACTGCAAGCACAGGCCTCAGGCTGCCTGGTTTGCCCTAGGTCACAGCTGGGCAGTGTTGCCTTCAGTGTCTGCCCCAAGGCCAAGTGCTGCTGTCTGCCTGCCTGAGCTGAGCTCTGCCAGTGCCTCCCGGGAAAAGTCTAGCAAAGCCTGGAAGTCACTGCCCAGCAGGCAGGAGCCCCTGAAGGCTGAGCCTGGGGAAGGCTGTGGGGCCATTCTTGCCCTGCAGGCAGCAGCAAGAAAACATATAAAATAAACCATAATGGATCCAAGACTGTGCAGGAATAAAGTATCATCTTCTTCCTACCACTGACCAGCAGCAAGAAATTGCCACTATCATATTTCTTCTGGTAAAAGCTTTGGGATTTACATACTTCACCGAAAACCTCTTACGTTATTCCTCAGGAAAAGTGAATTTTTTTGGCTTTAATATCTGGGCACTGGAAGGATAAACACAAGAAGTAAAGGCTGGAAAGTTATTTTTTCACTTGTGTAATAGTTTCAGTTGTGCCACTGTAACTTTTCATTATTAGTTTGGGCCATCTATTACACGAGTAGTGTATTCTTATCTCCACATATATGGTGTGCTCTCTTTCGCCTGCAGGAAGATTTTGAGAGCAGGGTTCCAAAAGTCAGGAAAATGTATCTTTCTTCTTGAAAACAGGGTTGTGAAACTGCTTTTAGATTCTGTAGAGCTACGCAGCAGCATTAAAATATTTGGGCCTCAATTTCAGATGTACCATCCTTTATTTTTCATTTCAAGGATATCATCTAGATGTATAGCAAATATAATGGCAAGTCCTGTTTATTATGTCTTCCAGATACTTTTTAATACTTGTTAACTTTAATTGGTTTGGGAATCTGTGTTTTAACAGTTTTTTCAACATGCCTCCAGGTAACTGCAGTGCTGCTGTACCAAGTATACACCTAACAGTAAAACTTTAACCTTATGGAGCCCTGGGCGATTTGATCTAGTGGATGGCAACCCTGCCCATGGCAAGGGGATTGGAACTAGGTGATTTTTAAGGTCGCTTCCTACCCAACCCATTCTATGATTCTATTATATAATTTCAACAACAACAACAACAAAAAGTGCATATATTTAATAGAATTTAAAATAACTTAAATATTGCTGTCAAAGAAAAAAAATCAGCAAAAGAGAAAATAGTTCTTAGTTTTGCAAAATATGTGAAATTCTTTGGAAGGATGATAGAATAGTACTTCCTGTATTCTGTTTTTATCCTAGTTAAGGAAATTAATTATTTTCAAAAGATCAAGCAATAAGAAACTTTGGCTCTAATTACATGCCTTGCACAAAGTGCATTTTATGATATGCATTTCCCTCAAACTGCTTTTATAGCTCTAAATAGTACCACTAGTATCAGTGTCTGACACAGCATATGTGCTTATCTTTATTAACTTGTTCCCAGTGTTTGTCATATACCATTGATCCAATGAAATAGAAAACAAATTTATTTTATGATTATCTTAGTTAAATCTATTTCTCATCTTGTTTTTTTTTCTATATTATATTCTAATTCAAAGTTCTCTGTACTGTTCATGTATCTCTTGTGAGTTAAAGCCTGGGATCTCTGTCATTACCTATTGCAGTCTATAAGGACCCCAGAGACTAAACATTCAGAAGTATCTAAAGTTCATAAGTACACAAAAAATCTTTATTATTTACATTCCATATTTGCTTCAGTTTCTAAATCTGAGTAGTCCTGAAACTTGTCTCATCGCATCAAAGCTCAGAAGGTTCAGAGCTCTATTATGTGTAAGTCCTATCAAGATTCACAAACTATGCATTCCTTCATCTAATTCCCCAGAGTGACCCTGTATATCTGATCGTACCTACCAGATGGCTTGGTCTTTATGGAACAAAGTAATTGCAACAGCTTTTAAAACACAGATGGAAAAAAAAAAAAGAAAGCAGTGTTCTCCCCTGTGCATAATAGTCTACAAGTTGGGATTCCTTTGCGGTATGGAAAAACTGCTCCAGTGGCCTTTTCAGCTACTCTTCAGTCTTCTGTGATCAAGGTGTAGAATGACCCCCCCAGTGGGTTCCAGTGTGGAAAAGAATTTAAATATCACGATAAAGAAAAGAGGTAAAATGAGTATTGAAGATAATGTAAAGCACTCACCAGGAATGCAGGTGAATTTATTCTTTTCTTACTTGGGGGAATTATCACTAGAGAATTTGTGGAACATATACCTTATAGAAGTCATGCTTCATTATGGTGACTCCAGGAATTGCACCAGAGTTGCTCTAATTTTCCCTGGGGTTGGACTAGATGATCTCCAGGGTTCCCCTTCAAGCCTTATGACTCTTTGATTCTCCCTTATTTCATGTATCCGTGTTCCTCCTTGAATTGCATCAACCAGATGATACTATGCTACTTCTTATCAGGGATTAGAAGGGACCTTGAAAGATCATCTCGTCCAATCCCGCAACAGAAAAGCATTAGCAGGAAGCATTACCCCCTTCTAAAGCAATATAGCAATCTAGAGTGTTACTACCTTTGAAATAAATAGGAATGTAAGGGTTAAAATGGAATTAAGAATCTAACCATTTGTTGGATTTGGGAACATCAGGTGTGTATGCATTAAAACCTGCAAAAACTCTGCAGCTATAGATTCTTCAGAGAGTTCACAGCATTCAGATGGCAATTCCATATCCCCAAAAGTGGTATTTATAAGTGCTAGTGAATGTCTTAGAATGGGAAGCTGCATTAGCTAATCAGAAGAAAAGGAAAAGAGGAAGAAGTCTCATGTATCCAAAGTCAGCTAGATGCAAAAAGTCTTCATCATATTTTTTTTGTTTTGAGGAATTGTTTTTCAGATAAGTTAAGTCATTAACATAGGGTTAAAAACACATAGAAATAATAACATCCAATTGTCCCATACCTCCATCATAAGGGGATTAGAGCCCCATTGCCCTAGTTATTAAAAGAAATTAAACTCATTACCCTGCCTTCTGAATCTAAGCAAACCCACAGAATCTTAATTTCAGGTTATTGGTAAGAACATAATATTTCAATATGTGAACGGTCTGTTAAGATCTGTGGTTCCAAGTTCAGTATTGTTTCCAGTATCAAGGATCAGTGAGGCAGGTCAAACAAATGCCTTACAGGTCAAGGGCTCCCCATGGATTGAATGTTGTACAAGAGAAATGTTCCTCTCTTCCTTGTCATCTGACTGTAAAACATAAATAAGATGAAGAGTTATGAGCAAATTAGCAGGACTTATAACAAAGTGTTCACTGTTATTGTGACAGAAGATCTTCATGATTTTTTTTGAGCAAGACAGAATAGTGCTTAGAACGTATCTTTAACTACAGAATAAAGGGATAGGAGTACCAGTCAGTTTCCAAAAGGTTTGTTTGTGGCTGTCTTACGTGTAATGCTTGATTTAGTAGTGTAAGCATACTCAGATCACTTACAAGGTCAAATCTTAATTAGAAGAAAGTAAACTGCCCAAAAGCCTTGCCAGAAGCTCAGTGAGTGTAAGTTAACACTCATTGTAGCTTGGTAGCCATAGGTCTGTGCAGCTCTTTGCACTTTTGCTGGTGGAAATGTAGAACCCTGTGGAGTTAATTAGCAGCTCAGCAGAGTTTTGAAAGAGTTGAAGTTACATACTGGAGTATAGATTTATAAACAGAGTAAGATTTGTTATGAATTCATGTTATGTCAGCTGATGTCCGGTAAATATGAGGTAATATGAAATATCTGGTGGCTATACAGAGTAGTAACAGGTATGCAGACAATTATAGCAAGCCCTAAGATCACGTTTCAATTCCCTTAACAAAGATCTTAAATTCAGCTTAAATTCCAGATACATACAAAAACCTCTTTGGTTCTCTTTTTATTTAAATGTGAATGTTTCAGAATAGTTATTCAGTCCTGCATTAATCAAGTAACAACTTTCAGCAAGCCTTGTAGGAGTTGCATGAAGGCTGAGGTTGGAACAATTACCTGTATTCCCTCCACCTTATCTGCAAAGCAGACTGTGGGAAAACAAGACCTTGAAGTCAGCTGTTGTTGATTTCAGTGGGAATTGCTCAGCCTCCTGCTGCTTAATTTCAATGGAAGACAACATGGTCTGACTGTGTGAGGTATGTGTCCTCTGTCAGCCTCTCAAATGGGTAGAAGTAAGAACGGAGTCAAAGCATTGCTTTCTCTTGCAACTGCATCTGTCTCTTTTTACTTTGTTACTTTTATTTTAGTTTGCTGATATTCTCCCTTTATTTTTCTGAGTAATTTGGCTATGGTTCAACACAGAAACATCTCAGACCATATGTCACTGGTAGTCATTGCTGGCAAATGTAAAAATCTGTCAACCTCTTATACATTTTTCAACACACTGTAATATAGCTTTGTTAGTTATGTGATTTAAGCAAAATACCATTTATTGCTTTATTTTAAATCAAAATAAAACAGCCTCTTGCATATATATATATATATTCTTAAACAAGTAAAAAGTATTTATTGTATAATTTCTGAGACTTTTCGCCTTTCATAAGTGAGCCCACATACCTGAAATTCATTCAGTCAATAACTGCAAAGAGCTGACTGACTACTTCACTTCCACCCAGACTATTACTGATATGTGCTACCTTTCCAATAGATACAACTTATCTAGACTGAAATGAACTACCAATATTATTATATTTCTGTCATCACTGAGATGATAGTGTGACATATTAAAACTGGAATGAAGGCTGGCTTTAGCCTTCTAGAGCTAGTGGAAGCAAATTCTGAGAGTGAGTCAGGAATGCTTCTATATTAATACCTTCACTCCAAAGCGGTAACAAATTGCTATGGAGTTACAGGAAGCAAAACATCACAAATTCTCAGCTTTTCTACTGGGAACAGCTTCTCACTGGATTTTAAATGCATTCAGATCCAAAAAGAACTTATTTTCGTGTAAAGGAAAGACTCTCACTCAGATATTTCCTCCCATGTACAAAAGAGAGGTCACCTCCTATAATTCTGTAACTACACTACTTAACAGAATATATTACCATACTCTTTTTTTTCTCTCTTTTTCTTTTTTCTTTTTTTTCCTTTGCTTGCTTGTTTTCTTGATTTTCTGCATATGGATTCCTAATCATGACAATCATACTACTTTTTTGATCTATATTCCTTGGTTTATCTTTTTCTACCATCTTTATTTAAGAGTACAAGAAAGATTGTACATACCCAAAATTACTGTCCTGGTCAGAAGACTGTCCCTGACAATGGTAAACAGGGTAAGTATAAGGAAATTGAGAAACTCTAGCATTTACTCCAGTATACCCTCTCAAATTCTGACAATTTGAGCCAGAAATTATCTGCACTTATTGCTTTTAGTAATCACGATCAACATGTTTTTTATGAATTTATCAGGTTTCTTTTTAAGCTTTTGGGCTCCTTATCAGTCCATGGAACTGGTTTTGAGGCTTAACTGTGGACAGCTTCTTGCTTTTCTTTCCTGCCTGTTTACTCAGATGTGGAAAAAAAAGGGAGCCTGAACTGCATGTAACAGTCAAGATGTCAATTTACCATGGATTTAAGCAGAAATCTATTGGCATTTTGTGTTCTGCTCTCTGCTTGTTTTTTAATAGTTTCTTACATCTTATTTACCTGTTTTGACACCTATCGAGACCTGAGCTGATGTAATGTAATGCAATCCACAGTTTCCAGTAACTCTTTTTTATGGCTGTAATTTAAAGACTCTAATATAATAGAAACAACTTCCAGATTTTATATTGTCTGGCCAGAGATAAAGATATAACTAGCATTTTGGTGACAAATACTATGTTATTCTAGAGCTTTTATAATATTAGTTAAATTGCAAGTTTTATTCTACTATTATCACATTTAGACATAGTCATGATGCAGTTCTCTCATGCTCTTTTTTATTTTTTCCTCATAGAATCCTGGATGTAAATCTCTCCCTAAGAAATCCATATTTTTTATTTTGCTGTGAATGCTATAAATAACTCATTAAACTTCTAGATTATCTCATCTGTAACCAAAATAAAAGCGTTATAAATCAAGTATCAATTACCATGCAGAACTTCTGATGTGTAAGCAGTAATGATTCATATGCTATTTTATCCATTCTTAACCTGAATATCTATCTCTTTGTCTTTATATCTTGAAATTGAATGTCTTTTCATTCACAAGTTTCATTTCAAACTTAACAATTCCCTTTTTTAAATACTGTCTACTCAACTGACTGTACACAGATAAGTTCTTCAGTTTGAATATTCAGTGAGAATAGAGAAGCAATATAAAGTTTGTTGAAGAAGAATCTGGATGAGAGGGGATGAGATTATATAGAACACCTGCATAGGCTCTGAAACAGAGGAAGGAAACCAAACTGAAGTAGGCTGTTGTTTGTTGTTGCTTATTGTTGTTTGTTGTTGCTCCCTTTCTTCTCTGTTTTCCACTTCATCCAGACCATAGACTAAGGTACTGTTCATGCAGCTCCTTTTATGACTGTGATCCTTCATTAGATGTTTGAAACTTAGTCTATTAAAACTATCAGAAGACACTATCAGGAACAAGGATAGGTAGTAATCACGTGTTTCTGATTACACATGGTTGTGTAGCATCCCAGATGTTTTATGATAACTATGGGTCATGCAGGCTATTAGATGTAACTGTGGCCCTGTTGAAATTAATAATTTTCTTGCTAGCCCCTAGGATTTTATACATCTTATTTTCATATATTTCCCATGCAGATGTGCTGTGTGTTGTAGTCCATGCTTTTGATTACATAAGGATAATGTTCTCTGCCATTAACAACCATGAGTCTCAGCAACTTCATATTCTTGTAGAAAATTTCAACTGGTTTAGCTGTGAAACTGCAAGAAGCTAAATACTGATTTGAAGCGATCTTGAATCTATCAGATAATAAAGAAATCTGTTAAGAGGATGTGAAACTGACACTGAACATGAGCAGAAGATAAGTTTTTCTGCAACAATTCACCTTGTCCATAAAGAATCTGGAAATTTTTTCTAGATCTGCAATACTTATGCAGAGTCATCTGTTAGGATCCTAAGAATTTTTAATGATAAAACAAGAAAGAATATTTAAAACAGTTATCAGAGAGCTGACAGCAACATTGATAGATATAGACTCACAAAAGCAATTCTAATGCTGAATAATGCAGACTTGTAAAATAGTATAAGATGGATACATTTTGAAATAACAAGTTAATGGACAATTCTTAAACTTGGCATAAATCTGTAAAGGTTGCGGTGAGGGATCCATTAATGTCCTGAGGAGTAGCACAGAGTAGGCTAAGAATTGTTATCAGTTCTGCTTCCCGCAATCACTTCCAGGGGGCTGAACCCTGCATTCCATATCTTGATATCTCTGTAATTGCAGTACTCAGCAATACTCTTTCCTTCAGCATGCCTCTGCTCTTTTAGCTATGAGTGATCTGAAGGATGGGAAAGCACAAACCAGGCTCTAAGTAGGACTGAGAAAGTGCTGTGTCTGATGTATCAGCAAGGGACCTATTATATTCTGATTCTGACCTTCAGATAGAAACCTATTTCAGAATTACACATTTGTTTAACTCTTGCAGATAAAAAAGAGCACTCATTTTTATCTGATCAGAAACACAAACTGCCTTGTTAAAAAAAGATATACTGTCTTTTGCTTGAAATATCTTTCAGTTCTGTGGTATAGAAGTCAAGAAAACACAAAATATCAAGGACAAAGGATAAAAATCAGAATAGTTTCTGATAAGAGGTAGGTTGTTACAAAGACAGCTGTGAAGCAGTTTCTTCATTTAAGGGAATTTATAAACAAATGGCCTGATTCTGGAAAATTTAACTGGCCAGAGTTGCTATATTTTAAGGGTTGCTAGAGCAGTTTATTCTTCAATAAATGTGTAGAGAAAGCAGGTCCATTAGCAATTATAGATGCACAAGAGCATGACACACGTGCCGTTTTCACTGTAATGTACATGCATTCTAAGAAGGAAATAGAACAGAAATCTTTTTTTTGTAGACAGAGGCTGTTGTTCTTTCTTGATGCAGCACAAGCAAAGATAGAGGTACTTTTCTGTCTGTTTTGTCTCATAAGTATTATCTTCATGAATACCTTTTGGAGAATGCCTTCACCAGAAGCTGAACAATATACTGGGCTACGTCATCAAAAGAATAGCTAGCAGATTGAGGGAAGTAATTACTTGCCTCTATACCTCCGCATGAGGAATATTCCAGTTTTGGGCTTCTTGGTATATATCAGCAAAATATCATAGATGATTTTCAGTGCAGCATTGAGACATCTGAGTAACGGAAAAGAAACAAATGAAGAAACTGACAGAAAATGGTTTGTTGAGTTCAATAGCTCAGGGGTCTAATAATATTCACATATCTAAAATTGGGAAGTGAAAAATGCAGAGAGAGACTTTTCTTGATGGTAAACAACAAAACAAGAAAAAACAATGGTCACAAGCTGCTACAGGGTAATTCCATCTGTATCTGAGGAAACAAATCTCCGCAGAAGGTCTGGTTAAGCATGAGAAAAGGAAGGCTGTGGAATCTTCATACTCCTTTTCCTAATTTGTCTGTATTTTTGAGGGTAGGCCTATGTTCAGTAGCATGTCAGACTTGATGGCCTCCAAAGACTACTTTTGGCCTTAAATTTTGATGATATTATGGTTTTTTGTTTTTTTTTTTTTCCTATCTCTGGGTCACATTCTGGTTTTAAATCCAAAATTTTTCGTTCACCATAAGTTCATTGGGTCTGGTATGAGATTTCTGAATCATTTTTGATGGGTAGGGGTATACAGGAGATCCTCCTGTAATTAGTCTCCCAGCCTAATTTCTGAAATATTGTGAAAGGGAATGATTAAATGAGACATACCAATGACTAGCAAGGTGAAAATAAAACAAACAAATAAAAAAAACCCAACAACTAAACACACGCACACAAACAAAACCAAAGAAATCGTGAGTTGGTTGTTCACTTGTAGTAGAATACAAAGACTAAAAACCAGGAGAAACCATGATTCCTAATATATTCACTACATTTTTTTGGTACTTGAGCTAAAGAGCTAGAGAAACTACATACCTAACAAAGAATGTCTGAAATTTCTTGAAATTAACCCAAATAATCACTTCCAGATAGAAAATCATATGAAGACAGTAATGAACAAACTTGCTCTCCTTACAACATTTGTGTGTAAATAGAGCATTCTTCACAGAGGAACAGCTGCTAGTTGATTACAAGTTGTTAATTCTTTATATTCATAACAAAATACTCCATGAGGACATTCAAGGAAAGTTTTCATAACTGCGGACAAACAATTATATTCTTACATAGTTTGAATCACTCTTTTTGCTTTTTCTTCTAGGATGACACAAAATTGTGTTTCATCATTAAATCTGGTGAAGAAAATACGCAGCTTCCATTTGAATATCACATTATATTTGCATTTGTCTTTCAAATACTGTACCAAATAAATTTTATTTTTGCCATTTAAGCCAGTTCTACATGTCTGAAGCATTATGTTGAAGATCTGGATTTGTTTCCTGTTGCTGTTATCTCATTTTCTAAGTCTTTGCAAGTACAGCAATAATAACAAAAAAAAAAAAATGTAGCCTGAAGCTATTCCACAACAAACTGTGATCTTGTCAGATCTTATCAACTCAAAAAAGTTGGTTCTGGTCAGTAGCTGTGAAGATTTCAGTATGAAAAAAATGAGCTTAAAGGATGCCTCTATCTTTTGCGTTTGTCTGGTATTGCTATAGTAAACAGTTTCAACCTTGACTCCATATTTTCCCGCTATTTCTTTTTTTTCCCAATTCCAATTATTTCAGTTCATGTTCCTGAATTCCCCGAGTTTCTGACTGACTTATAGATTTCCTTATTGATACGAACACAGAAAAAAGGACTTCGTAATCTGCATGTTTGGAATACAGAGAGAATGCTAGCTTTGAATGGTTCTATGGCTCCATGCTTTTACTGTGCAGATAATTTAGCAGATAGGGTGTTTTTTTTTGTTGTTGTTGTTTTTTTTTTTTAATATTATTTTGTACATGTTTAACTTTTGGGTAAGAATGAAGGAATTGAAAGTAAAAAGAAGACTGAAGACCATGTAGAGAAGAAATAGGGCCACATTCTCTGGAATTTTATGAAGAGGGTGAACAATTATTTGTGTATTCTTGGTTGCATTACATACATGGTTTGTTGCGTAACAATGGGCCTAGTAAAATGGGGCATGCTGAAGTAAAAGAATGAAGGAACTTTATATATTGTTGATAATATAGGAGAGAAGAAAACATGCATTGGAAAAAAAGAAAAAATAAATAATAAAATTAGGAAAAGAATAACTTCAAAGAAGATACAGTAAAAAAATAAAGTCTGATACAAAAAGATAAATAGATGGAAAAGAAAGGAACAACACAACTGAATCTTGTACTAGAACGCCAATGAATGTAATGTTAGTTTAGAGACTTAGCTCATATGTAATCACCTACAAATTGGTATTTAACTTTAAGCATCTTAACATCAAACTGAATTCCGGTTGAAGTGCTTAATAGCATCAATAATACGCATTTATTTTCTGTAGCTGGTGTCTACACATCCTTGTGGTTTATCTGCTTACAAATATCTCATTATCTTGATATAAAAAAGAAAACAAAAAAAACCCACCAGAATCAGATTGAAGGTTCATCTATTTTACTTCCTGCTGTTGGTAGCATCCTAAATCAGATAATTAGGAAACAATGTAAAAGCTCCTTATTTTTTGAATTCCAAAATAATATGTTCACCCCTATGCATGATAAAGGAATATTATCATTTTTCTGTTCCCTCTTGAGGAGAGCTAGGGCAGCTTATTTTATGTGGCAGATGATTACTTCACTGCGTAGTTCAGAAGAAAATGTCTGCCTCTTTGGCACCCCTCTTTATTCATTTCCATCATTTGATGTATATGAGGGACAGAAACAATATCTGTGATAGTACTCTTCAAAAGCAATGTCTGCAATTTGTCTGGACCATACTGTATAGAAGATGTACAAAATTCATCTGCACAAGAATGAGAAATAATATACTCAGAATGTAGATAAGTCAAAAGAACGTCTTCAGTTTATGTTAACTTTAGTAACTTAACTCTGAGAAAGATTCCTGTTCAGATTCATTCTAGCAAAGAATGCAAGTAAAGGCAAAAGGAGAGAAAGAGGAAGACAGCGTCACATAAGCATTTTAAAAACCTGGGAAGCCTCCAATGAGTACAGAAAATATATTGTTTAAGTAAAGGCACATGATCTCTGTAAGCAAATTTCAATGAAAACAAATTGAATTTTAGATGAATCTATAGTGCCAAAAGAGGTCTGCAAATCCTGGAAAAAACAAGCATTAGAGCATATTGAAAAAATCTACATCCCTTTGTCCAGGACTTTCAAGAAACAATGTTGAGAGGGCTACTGAACCTTTGAGACTGGCTCCACAAAGTGAGGACACAGTGTACCATGGAATGCTCTTCTGAGACACACACAGCATTTTCTTTTTACAGTACAATACTGAACTTTTTAGATATATTTGTTGATCATGGTCATTGATTTTTGTTGAGGTTTCTATCAAATAGCCTCTTGGTAAGTTTATAAGGATATGTTTGACATATACTGTTGTTATTATTTGTTGACCTGGAAGACCTTTCTAACATCTAGAAAGTAATCTTGAACAATCATTGCTCAGTCTACACTGTGAGGCACGTAAGCCCTTAAAAATATTTCAGGGGTAGCATATCTAATTGGATGCTGCTGCTCAACTCTTTGGGACTTTGTCATTGTTTTGGGTATTTGGCACACATATATCACGTCATAATAGCTGCCTGAAATAGCTTTTTACTGTGAAAGAAAAATATGATTTCTTTAAGAGTTTATCTCTGTGATTACATCTTTAGTACAGACATCATGAGGAATGAGAAATGGAATATCTTTTTTACTGTGTCAAAATTTAAGTTCCTTTAGTTTATTGCAACAACCTTCAAGTGTTACAGTATTGATTATTTAAATATCTGTTGCTGTTCTGAGAATTTTCATGCTGACTGACAGATCCCATTACTTTATCTGCTGAGGAATTCAGATTTGTTAAAGTTATGAAAAACAGCACTATGTATGAATCATCAATCTTACTTCGTTGTTAGTGCTGAGATGTTATGGAGACAGCTGGCATTTCTTTGACATGTTGTACGATGTCTCCCAAATCTCTCATCTTTCCAGAGTTGACAGAAAGAAAATTAATCACGTAGACAGTGATTTGTCATTTTAGGATTATCCAGGCAGCCCAGTAACACTGAGAGTACTAAATGTGCTGTTTGCCATAGTAATTTGTGCACAGATTCAGCAGTGACATAAGGACCAATGTGGCATTTGGTGGGTTGCACTGTGAGGTTAATTGGTCTATTTAAATAGTGGGCACTTCCAGCATCAGCACTGCACAGCCAGAGCATCCTGCTTGCCTTAAGATGGCAGTAGAGGACTTTGACTACAAGAGAAGCATTGTGGGCTGAAGTCACGCTGCAACAGTGAGAAGGGCCTGGGCATAAAAACTTTTGTAATACGGTATTATTGTAAAATTAAAGAGATGATTACATTTAAATCTTAATTTTGTGTTCCATTTATTAGTATCATTGTATATTTTAGAAGGAAAATGTTATTATTACATAACCTATTTAACCAACCTTTTAACTGACTTATTTAAAAGCTAGAAGATCTGATGGGGCAGTAAGAATGACACTGCAGAATGGCATTATAAATCACACCTTCAAAGGTTTGTCTCGCTCCAATTTATAGGAGGGAGATGAGGTTCT
Organism: Lagopus leucura; assembly: GCF_019238085.1. Lineage (NCBI taxonomy): Eukaryota > Metazoa > Chordata > Aves > Galliformes > Phasianidae > Lagopus > Lagopus leucura. The sequence goes on along the minus strand of NW_024962265.1, from coordinate 17,226,897 downwards.
TTAATATCTGTATACCCGGTGTGAGATTAAGAAACAACGGTTCATATGTTGTTGCATCCAGTTTATTACTAAGACCTAATCAGGGTGACGGGGAAGGGAAGGAGTGCGATAGAAGAGATGGAAAAGAAGCAGGAGTTGCGTAAAGCGGGGATAGTCACCAGCAGGATCCAGCAGCGTCCCGTTGCTCGGTGTTTGAAGGTCCCGGGCAGAACGCAGCAGAAGACGGGGAGCAGCAGCGTGGCCGGCCTTGGGCAGCAGGCAGGTAGACGAGGAAGTCGAGGAGCCAATTCTTGAAGCAGCAACAGCGGTCAGGCAGCAGGCTCAGGAGAGTTCGACAGCATGCAGGAATCGCCTCAATCTTCAGGAATCCCTCTATCTTCCAGAATTCCTCTCTCTCCCATGAGGAATCTGTTCCCAGAAACCTCCGTTCTTCTTCATAAGGAATCTGTTGTCAGAAACCTATCCTCATGGTTTTCAGTTCCTCTTTTATCCTCCTTGTTCTCCTGCCTACGTGACAAGGATGGGCCTCGAGCAAGAGTCATTGAGTACCTCCTGAGATGGCCATCATCCGGAGATAAGTCCACACAAAGGAGCACTTCACAGCTATTTAGCTGCAGTTCATCTCGCTCTCGTCGCCCCTGGCCTTGTCCATCTGCGTTCCCCCAGACAAAGGATTTCACGGTCCTTGCTCGGGACTTGTCTGGACTTGAACAGGTCCATCTGTGTCCCCAGCAAGCTTTGAGACACAAAAGTTAATAGAATAATCTCTTACAAGGTTATCTTTTTTTTTATTTATTTTTTTATTTTTTTATTTTTTACTTTTTTTTTTTTTTTTTAATATAGTCAAGACTTAGTGCTAATTTAATGTTTTGGACACTTGACTTTAAATCAGTATTGTGGAAATAGGATACAATTAATGTAGAGAGACCTGTATGCATTCAATGATATTCATAAAAAATAACAGGAGAGAACTAAATTCCTTCTGCATTGTTCACTAGAAAGCTGGTGAAGTGTTTGCCAAGAAAACAGAGCCTGGCCGTCAGTCTCGTAGTAGATTTAGGAAAAATACATATGGGGGCTCTAACACTAAATAATCTTGAAATTTTATGAAGGCCTTAATAAGGAGCGTTCTTTTCTGTGCTGTGCTCTTTATGGAGAACAAGTTTGTAGTCTCAGTCCCTATCCCTCCATCACAATCACAACAGGTGGTGTGGCACATAAGAAAAATGGGTTCACTTCTCTTTGTTTCCAGGAGCAATTGGTGATTTAAGACAAAGTCAATGACTGTTCCTTGAGGAACAGAGAATGATCTCCTGCTCTAAGTGGTTCAGTAAACCATACTATATCCCAGTGAGAAATTTTAAAACATGAACTAGAGCTGGCATTTTATATCTGAAACTGGAAATTTGTTGAGTCTGTATCTGTCATTTATCATTAACATAAAAATCTCCACAAGTTAGTTTCTTCAGATCTAACTATTTAAGAATAGATGGAAAATCAGATGTAAAATGTATTGTTCATCTTAATCTCAAACATTTTTGGAGGTGGGTGAAAACAGCTATTATCTCTTTTAAATTATCTACTCCGTAATTTAATCTGTGACATTAATCTCATTTGTGTCAAGTCTGAATAATGAAATGCTAGACTTTTACTCCGGTATTTTCATGCTGAATTTATATACTAAGAATTCAATTTGCCATTCTTAGATAATGAAATAGGAAGAGGCCTAAAAAGAGTGCATTATAGATTCAGACAGACAAAAAAAAAAAAAATTAAAAATTAAACATGACAAAAACATGAACCTGAGCATTGTTCTTGTGTGCAAATCAGCTGACAAAGGCAAAAGAAGAAATTTAGAGAGAGAAAAAAAAAAAGTAAATTGTAGCTCTGTTTCTCTATTAAGCTGCAAAGTCTGTGTCCTGGCAGATGTGAATTTCTCATTGCTGTCTTCGCTTCCATACTATTCTCTCAAAAATTTGTAATCAAAAATAACTCTTCAGAAAACAGCATATTGCTATTTTTTTCCCCTTAGGTTCCTATCAAAGGAATGTGTGCACCCAAGTGCTTGTACACATTTTCCTGAAAATACACGGTATTCTTAGTTTGAATTAACAGCTGTCTCAGCCTCTCAGAGATTGAGTGCTGAGTGCTTGCATCCTGTCGTGTCTAGTAGCTGTGAAGATGGGGATGTGGAGAAAAAGCTGCAGATATCATGGGTTATGCTAAATCTAAAGTCACGTTTAGCAGATCTGCTGCCCAGGATGGGATGGTAGCACAAATGTTCATTTTTTTTGTTCCTGCTTTTGTCATCCATAAAGCCAAAGAAAATAACAGAGGTGCTCAGTATGCTTTCTTCTGGAGGCCTTTTACTTTGTAGAAGTAACAAGCCATTAAAAATCAGTGAATCTGCAGGTAATGGTTGCTATTTAGGCACAAAGGCTGAAAGATAGCTTAGCTAAACTTCCATTAGTTTATTCAAAGTGAATGGCTCTGAAAAGGAAAATCAAAAGATTATTCACAAAAACTCAGTACTGAAAAGGTTTTAATTGAATGTGGGAGCTATTAAACTCCACTGAGTAAGAGAGACGCCTACACCCTCACATACTAAAGAAATTAGTGTTACAGTGCAAATGGAGAACGGTCTTGCAAGTCTACCTCCTCTTTTTCTTAAAAACTCCAGAAACAGAACAAGTCAAGTGAAATCTATTTGTACAAAAATAAATATATAGAGATTTTTTTCCTTGTTTTCACTGTGAACAATGTCATTTTTTGGGTTCATATTATTTTAGTTTCCCAGAGATGCTTTATTTCTTAATTTATTTATTTCCATCTTGCTTTTTATGAAACTGTAAAGGCAATACCCTCACTAGTTATTTTTTAGAAATAGAGTGCTTTTCCTACGGCCAAAATGTATTCAGTATTTTTTGCAACTAGAGATAGTCACTGACATCACACATATAAATCAGCAATGCAAAGCCATTTCAGTAGGGCCATGATGATTTACAAGATTTTCATGATATGTGATATTCTTTTGTGTGGAACTGCCAGTGATTCTTAACTTACAGCAAATATGTCAAGCCAGTAGCATGCATCAGCATTTACTACAGAATGGAGTAGTTCAGTTGGAAGAGACCTTCAGATATAATTTAGTCCAGTGCAAGAGATAGCTTGGAAGGCTTGGGAAGCTTGGGAAATTGAACATAATATAAATATGAGACAGTTCTATTTTGAGGTAAGTTTAACAGTTTTGTGTTCTGTTGCACTATCAAAATAATATTAGGCATATTGTTATATGAGATTTTAAAATCAATATTTATTTATGTTCTTTTAATAATTCTGAGTGTTTGATAGCTCTACGCCTTGTTATGTGCTGATTTATTCCCTAGTCTTGTTTCTAAAATTCAGAATAGTAAGGTGCGTTCTGTAAAACAGATGCTTTATTTGTATTGATGAAAAGATTATATGCCATGGTCTGTATTAAAATGTGGAGCAAATTATGCCCCATCAAACTTTCAAAAATGCATTAAATATTGGGAAATAAATATGTGGTATGTATGGAAATTACACTTACATTTAATGTGACTATTTTATAATTATTCAGTTATATAATTGAATACTTTTTTTTGTGGGATTGATCTAAATGAACTAAACAATTATTACTCAGAATAAATGCTAAAGCATGAATAGAATTGTGGGTACTTTGAGTCATTCTGCTGTTTTGGTATCACAGTGCCACATGTAAATTACAAGCAAGCTCAAGGGCAAGATACCAGACCAAAGACTTAATACAATTTATGTGGGTTAAGCAACACACCTTATATTCAGAACTCAGAATTTATTGTTAGATGAATTGAAGTGTAATGAATTTAATCAAGAAGATATTATTAATTCGGTCACAATGAATTATTATTATAGCTTAAAATGACAGATTTAAAGACGATAAAGGCAAATGTTCCAGTATCTATGTTCTTTCCTGGTACTAGGCAAGCTGCAATTTGCCCAGGGTGATAAGATCAAAGACATTAGGTTTCCTTTGGAACAAGATATGCACCTATCATGAATTATCAACATCCTGAATCATTTGGCATATTTACTAACAGTCTCCTTATTTCATCTTTCTTCACTGATTCCCAATTCCTTCCTCTATCTGAGTCTATGAATGGATGTTTTACATACCTTGCATATATATACATTGCTTTCCTGAAAAACAGTTTTTCCTAGTTCACAAAGCTGCATTCCTTTAGTGAACTATAACTGATCATTTGTGACATATGTTTGTATCGTTTGTGACATATGTAGTTTGTAGACCAGTATCACGTGCATTTATTTTCAAGTCCTATGTTAAGATCTTCACTCATAGTGTTGGAGTCTCTGAAACAAGACCTTGATTTTCAACAGCCTTTTTGCTGTGGTTTCCTGATAATAGCTAACATTTTCTCAGCACAAATGAATCATAGAAAAGATCTTTCTGGAGTGATATTGAATAGTTCAATCTACCAATAATAATAATCGTAATCCATTTGAGAATATTATCTATCCGTCTATGCATAGATTCATATAGATACAGAAATTAGTTACTACTTGTTATTAATATGTAGCAGTCACAATGACAGCAACAGCATGTTACCAAATTCCTGTGCATCAACTTCATGCTTATTTGGTAACTTTCTTTTTTTAAGAAATCTGCTACTCTGCTGTGGTTTAAGGTCGCAAATGCCTAAATGTATCCTCATCAGGAACATCACTGTTGTCTTTTCAGTTGAGCATACATTCACCCATAAATTTCTGTGCAGGCAATAGATCTTTGCACATGTGTATGTGGCAGTATACCCTTTCAGAAAATCCTTCCATGAAATGACAATGAAGAACTGGAGATAATAATCTTTGGGAAAAAAAGTATGAAGGTTCTGTTGGCTTGCCAGATTTGTGAAGTAATGTCACATTCAATGAAATTCAAAGGCAGAGATGGGTATCACTGCTCTTTCCCAAAGACTCTCCTGCAGGCAGCAAGTATGATGTCACTGTATGCCACAACCCTGCCTTTGTGAATCATCATTCTTAGCTGTTGAAAACATTTATCATTGCTACACACACAAAGTAAGAAACACGTCCTCTCTTGATGTCAAAAGTCAGTGAATCTACTGTTTTCATTCTACTCATTGACTTTGCTACATCATAGGCTTTTACACTAGCAGGAAGGCAAGATCACTGATAATTCACAATCACTGATGACTCAATGAAATCAAATATATACCTTGTTTGTAGTTTGGGGAATATTAAATGAATAATGGGATGAACTTGAACAAGAGTAAGGTCCTGCACTTTGGTAAAAGCAATCCTGTACAATGCTAAAGGCTTGGGGTACAGTGTCTGAAAGACTGTGCAGAAGTAAAGGACCATCAGGTGTTCATTGATACTCAGCTGAACATGAACCACCAGTGTGTCCAGGTTGCCTAGAAGGCCAGTGGCATTATGGCTTGTAGCAGAAATAATGTAGTCAGCAGGAGCAGGGAGGCGATCATCCCCATCTACTCAGCACTGGTGAGGCTATATTTTGAGCACTGTGTCCAGCTCCTGGGAGCTGATGAACTGGGGCACAACTCTTATGAGGAACAGCTGAAGGAGATGGGATTGTCTCATCTGGAGAAGAGGAGACTCAGCAGAGACCTTATTGCATTCAACAACTACTTGAAAGGAGGTTGTGGCAAGATGGGAGTTGGCCTTTTTTCCCAGATAACAGCAATAGGATAAGAGGGAATGGCCTCAAGTTGCACCAGGGGAGATTCAAGTTGGATATTAGGAAGAACTTCTCCAAAAATGTGATCAGGCACTGAAATATGCTGCCCAGGGAGGTGGTTGAGTCATTGTCCCTGGAAGTATTCAAGAAATGATTACATGTGGTAGTAAGGAAAATGGTTTAATGAGCAACATTTGTGGTAGGTGGATGGTTGGACTAGATGATCTTGGAGATCTTTTCCAACCTTGGTGATTATGTTATTCTATGATTACCGAGTGGGTTTGTTCCTCAACAAGCGAACAAGATAAATTAAAACTGTTGAGTCTGCATCTCCTGATCTGGAACATCCAGAATGCAGAAAGACAAATACAGCATCAGAATTGATAAAATTATCTCAAATGAAGCAAGAAATTTGCAGTGATTTGGAGAAACAATAGAATTTTACCAACAATCTCATTGAATCTTCATTTCTTTTTTTTTTTTTTTTTTTTTTTTTTCCCCAGAATAAAATAACAATTTGTAGCATGTTTTATAATGGAAGACATGGCTTAAATTCAGACAACAAAAGATGGTAATCTAAATCAGAACTCATGGTGACCTCAGGGGGAGCTTCATAAAAAAAGATCATAGGATTAAATACAATGACATAAAAAATAGAGCAGTCAAAAATGAGAGTTTACTGTAAAGAACTGAGAGCTGAGAACCCATACAGCTTACTGCCAGTCTGTACTTCGAGTGTTATTGTACCTGTTGTATACCATTTTTCAAAGTTTCCATTCTTTGCCATTTTATACATCTCTCTTAGAAAAAATTCTCCCTGATAGGTGGATATTTCATGACATATTTCATGTGCAAATAGTGTTAAAAATAATTATTGTCTAGTATGCATTATAAAAATTTTTCAATCACAAGTATATGTTAAATGTAATAGTATATTCAATATACTATCTTAAAAGGTTACTTCTTGACAGTTACCACTTTTTAAATACCAAATAATCATCCTGAAGACTTTTTTTGTGAGAGTCATAGCAACAATGAAATGTTCTGTACAATCTTTCTCTGAGAGTGTAAGTGAAAAACAATTTTCTGAAGATGGTATATTTCCCTTCATTCCTTCCTTCCTTCCTCCCTCCCTCCCTCCTTCTCTCCCTCCATTCTTTTCCTTCTTTCCTTCTTTTCCTTCTTTTCCTTCTTTCTCAGGAGTAAAAATCTGAAAATTAATTCAGTCAAGATTAAGTATGGCAAGCGTTTTATATAATGATGATATAACTGAAAATAGGAGCTATGATTATTGAAAATGGGAGCTTCTGAAGACAACTTCAAAGAACCTTTCAATCCACTTGTGCTAATAGAATCTGCTAAAACTATTAATAATGCATATAGCACTTTACTATGTTGTCATTTCTGTTTCCTAGTTAATGGATACTACTTTCAGTTTTGTGTTCAATTACTCTGATTAATTAAGCTTTTTTGTCTTCTATTTCTATTATCAAACTAAGCATAATAGATGTTTCACTTTGAGGTAATTAAGTATCCTTTAAAAAAGGAAAACTATGAATTTTGTTTGCATCTCAAGTTTGGTGTTATAAATACACCTCTATGCCTTCTGACAATTTTTTTCCCCCTTGTCTCGCTCCAATTTATAGGAGGGAGAGGAGGTTCTTTTATTATCTATATACCCAGCGTGAGATTAAGAAACAAATGTTCAAATGTTGGTCTGACCAGTTTATTACAAATCTTAATCAGGGAAATGGGGAAGGGGAGGAAGGACACTATTATGAATTAGGGTAATGGGGAAGGGAAGGAGGGCGATAGAAAAGATAGAGAAGAAGCAAAGAGTCTTTATAGGAAGCAAGAGGGACATAGTCACCACCATGGATCCAGCGTGGTTGGTAGTTCAGTCTTTGATCTTCAGTAGTGGTGTGTCATCGGGCAGTGTTGTTCTATTGACGACGATGATGATGACAAGAGCGACGACGAGAACGATGACCATGGCCATGGCGATGATGGCCCCTTTTCAATGCTTTCAAAGTGGTTGAGTCAGCTGTCTTTGGAGTGACAGCTTCAAATCCAAAGTGGTTGAGTCAGCTCTCCTTTGAGTGGCAGCTTCTGGCTCTGGGATATCAGCAGAAACCCCTTTGTTCCCATCTTCTGGGCCTTGCCAGCAGGTAAGAGGAAGCAGGGACGCCCATCTGCATCCTGTTTTTCACAGGACACAATAGTCATTCAACAATCTTCCCATACCTAGCTGGAGCTATTTAGTCACAGGCCAGATCTTCCGCCAGTAAACACTTCTGAGCACTCTCTTCTGCTTTTCTACAGAGCAAGCAGCTCTGGAAGAAGGGGCTTTCAAATGTTCCCAAAGCAGTATCAATTGTCACGTGGTTAGCACCCATCTCTTGCCTCTTCAACAAATCAATCAGAGTCTTATTGCAAGAAAAACCTCAGGAAGCAAGCTTTGAGCCAAAAAACAAAGAAGGATTCTCACACCCTTGCAAATAACCTCAAGAGGGTGAAAAAGTAATGCAGACATTTCAAAATTTACCTCTTCATTTTTCTCTGCGTGTGGTCTAGAAAAAAAATAAATTCAAGCATAAGAGAAGGGATGCAGGGATTGGATCTGAATGGAAGTCACAGACTCAACAGTCCTGTCTTATTTTTTCTTCCAGTGTTTTAAAAGGCTGAATATGCACTGTCCTTCTATGCTCCCTTTCTAAATGTTTTCCCGATTGAAAATTCAGTTATCTAGATCCTTACTTAATTGAGCGATGCTTAGCATCAGTAGTGCTCAGCTAGAGAGGCATCTACCAAACAAATTCTAGCTTCTCAGATCTCTAGCTTACCTAGTGCTAGCTAAGATTCAGCACACAGCTAACATAGTCTTATTTATCTCTTTGGCTCATATTGCATAGACAGACGGTGTTCAATTTTGTTGCCTAAATACAAGCATGTAGCATTATTTGACATACCCTAAAGTATTGTGCTAACAGCCCTGCTGCTGCTTTAGAAGGGCTTGGATCTTTTTTTGTAGGTCATTTATAATACATACTGACATTGTGAGAATCTGTCAGACATCTTAAGATGCCTGAACTGGCAATAATCTACTGTATTTAGGCAACTGGATTTCTCCTGTAGTGGCTGGTCAGATGAACAGCTATATAGTTCATATCCGTATTAGTCATGTGTCCAGGATCTCAAACTAATTGTGTCTACCAAAGTCACAATCATCTTCTCATTATCAGGCTTGAGTAGCATGTAATGACTCTTAGAATATAATGATTCAATAGAACACAAAATGTAAGAAATAAAAAAGCTACTAATCTATTGTCTGTTATCTTGCCACAGTTATTTTAAACAAAATCTGAGGAACAGAACAAAGGTAAAATAAATGGAGATAAGTTTTACAATGAAAGAAAGAAGTGAAACAGAAGGACAAAAAGCAAATGCCCATCACAGACAGACTGCTTATATTTAAGCATGTTACAATATAAGCAGTGAAGCACTGAAACAGGTTGTCCAGGGAGGTGGTGGACGCCCGTCTTAGGAAACATTCAAGGCTGGACTAGGCTCTAAGCAACATGATCTCATTGTCGGTGTCCCTGTTTGTTGCAGGAGAGTTGGATTAGATGGCGTTTAAGGATCCCTTCCAACTCAAACAATTCTATGATTCTACAGTTACTTTGCATAGGTACATAATAGTCAGGTGGGATTGGTGTATATTATGTCTATTAACATTCCATAATTCAAGCATGTCAAAGGATGTATATTTTAATGGAGAATAACAGGTTGATAATTAATGTCACACTTCTATGAATTGCTTAAACTTGAGATGCAAAGTTGATATTTTTTTTTACTAGGATTTAACTCAAATATTTATTTTAGTGTAATTTTAAAATTAAGTTTTTACTATGTGGTGAGTTGACCCCCGCCTAGTTTCTCACTTTGTCTCCTGAAGGGGGTGTAGAAAGAATTGGAAGAGCAAAAGCAAGAAAAGCTTACAGGTCAAGATAAAGACAGTTTAAGACATGAAGATAAAATCAATCAACCAAGCAACTAACCACTACCACCACAGCAAAACTACAGCAAAAGCAAACAAAAGCAAACAATACCCAAGTGACAGAAATTACATACCACCTCCCATGGGTAGATCAGTGGAATAGCTCACTATCTGTGCCATTTTATTGTTAAACAGAATACAACATGAATTTATGATTCCATTTATTTATTTATTTATTTATTCTTTTTTCACTGCTAAAGTTACAGAAGAGAAAGAATCTAATTCTGAAAAAAATTTTACTTGTTAGTTTCTTAATTCCACAAAAATACATGAACGTGAATGTATGAACTTCCACAGGTTAACCAGCTCTGCATTACAGTGAGTAATTCTGTTCAGGAATATTCCACTGCATGATATTAATTGTATGTCAGATGAAAAATCATGCAGACTGTTCTGAAAGGTGACTGGTTAGTGTTCTAATTTCAGGTCTGTTTGTCAGTGATTTTTTTTTAAATTAAACTATTTTAGATTATAGTAAAAACCAACGTGGATGAAATGAAACTACAGTTTTAAAAATTGTGGCTTTAAGGAAGACAGATAGCTGGGCAGACTTGTGGACATTGCTATAGAAGAACCTTTGTCTTTTGATATCTAAATCTTATAATTTAAAATCACCATTCCCTTGAAAGTTGACAATGGATACTCTGAAATAGCTGTGAATCATTATGAACGTCTAATAAGCCCTTTTTTTTCCTTCATTTCTGATTAATAAAGAGATCCAAATGCACAGGTTAGGAACAAATAAGGCAATCTTTGTACTGCTGTAAACAGACTGTGACCTAAAACATTTGTTCAGCACTCTCTTCTGTTAACAACATCAGATTCAGATCATTGGCTCATATTACCTAGAAAAAGAAAGGAAATTAGTTGAATTAATTAGGAAATTTACAAGGCAGGTAATTCACATTCAAAACTCCATATAATATACACTACATTTCATAATAACACATGAATTGCATAGAGATGGTGTACTGATATAACTTTTATTTATCCAATAGAAATAAAAAACAAATCCAGATGGAAAGCAGAAATCTAATCTATCAAATCAAAGACTATCCACAGACAAAATTTCATTTGTCAGATTTAATTTATTGTAGAGGAATTATGGCAGGGAATGTATTGAACTTCATGATTGTAAAACACTGATCACAAGCACTTAAGGTCAGTATTGTAAAATGAAAAGCTTCTAATTTAAAAGGAACTTCCTGTATCCATTCTCATATTTCTGTGTAATATGACATAAAGAATGACTGTAACATCTAATAGTTTTACCACTTCTTCATACTAAAAAAAAAAAAAAAGTGAAATCAATCACAAACCTAACCATCTTTCAGTAATTCTAGATGTATAAAATAACTCTCCAACCAACTGTGCTAAATTGAATTCAAGAACTCAGTGTGAATCACATTGTTTCAAAATATTCTGTAAGTATTCAGTGCAATTGTGTACTGAGTAAAAAAACATAGAATCGCATTAAAACGTATTTTCATCCACTATGGAAATAGTTTTCTGTTAGTACAGAAAAGCAATTGCTTCCAATTATTCTTCCTCAATGCTTCTGAATTACTTCTCTATTATGTATTACCTTTTTCTTCTCTAGCTGTTTTTGTCCTCTCCAAATTCTACAAGTCTATATTTATAAAGAAGGAAGAAGAAACGTAGCGATACAATACTTGTAGATGTCTTAAGGTAGCACTGCTTTTCTCAGCACTGTATTTCTGGTTTCTTAATTCATTAAATTATAATTTTATACACAAATACTAACGGTCATATTTGCAGAAATTTTATAGAATAAGAATAACGAAAACTGTGCACTCTTATTTATTGATCAGGAATGTAGAAAAACACTTTTATATAGAAAAAATGCTTAAAAGAAAACCATAAACATAAGTAAAAACTTAAACTTTAGTATTTAAGAGATCTCAGAATCACAGAATTGTAGGGGCTGGAAGGGATCTCCAGAGGTCATCGAGTCCAGTCCTCCTGCAAAGCAGGCCCCGTACAGCAGGCTGCACATGTAGGTCTCTGGGTGGATCTTGAATATTTCCAAAGAAGGAGAATCCAGAACTTCCCTGAGCAGCCTGTTCCAGTGCTCCATCACCCTTATTGTGAACAAATTCCTCTGCATATTGGTGCAGAACTTCCTATGCTCCAGTTTGTGGCAATTTCCCCTTGTCCCGTCCCCTGAAAAGAAGCTGGCAATGTCTTCTTGACTTCCACACTTAAGATATTTATAAACATTAATTAGATTCTCTCTGAGTCTTTTTTAATCAAGGCTGAACAGACTCAGGTTGCTCAGTCTTTTCTCATAGGTGAGATGCTGCAGGCCCTTTATTATCTTCATGCCCTTCACTGGACTCTCTTCAGGAGAACTCTGTGTTATCTTTATCTGGCTTATCTTTCACTCTGACACCACTGCTGAAACACACCGTCATTTCACTGTGCTCACATTCACTATATGGTATCTTTAAATGTTCAGCAAGCTTCTATGTAGGCCACTGGGTGCAATTTTTTCCATATGGAGGAATGCAATCATACATTTTTGCTTCATATGCACTTCCATGTCAGACACCATTCTGTCAAACTGCCACTCTGCTGACATCTGCCAACAAAATACAATGAGATATCAGTGGGAAGATTCAACCTCTTCTGTCCTATCATCAACATTTCCTTGTTGTCATAGATGTTGTAGACCAACAAAATAAAATAGGAGGCATTGATTTTGGAGCATCCCTTACAGGTAAAAGAAGCAGGTTTTCCATTAGAATCCATTTTCCCTAATAAGTAAACAAATATACACATATCCTCCCTAACAAAAATGCTAAAAGCTGTAGTAAATGTTCCATAACTGCTGCAAAGAATTTTCAGTGTCAGCTCCATTTAAAATAGAGTTTCTCCCGATAGCTGTTAGATCTCCCCTGTTTAATTTTAATCTCAGTGCCTGGACATAAGTATATACTTTCGTTTTGTATGGACTTGATCATATCCATTTTTATCTTAAGAAAATATTTTGGAAAGTGTATCATCAGAACAAACTAACAAGTATTTTTGTTGTTGTTGTTGTTGTTGTTTTTTCCAGCATCTTCTTTGATATTCTTTACTGTTGCTTGTCTTAAAGTAAATGACATTAATCTGATTTAGTTATTCCTGGAAAATTAATTATTTCTCCACATTTTCATAAGGTCTTAACCTCGAAAAAAAATTGATTAAAGTAGCAAATGGAAATAGAACAGACTGGACATTAGTTTTATATTTATTTTAACTAAAAAATGTGCCCTTACCTAATATTTTGTAATTCCATAAATCCTGCTGTTTGTGCATTACAGGGCAAATTCAATTTGTCTAAAATATCTTAAAAGTGTCTAGAAAGCCTGCTGTAATCTTCCAAACATCCTTAGATCAGTTTATTTCTCTTTTTAAAATACATTCTTTTACCCAATTTCTAATAATCATCAAATTTCATGTACTTACATCAGTTTACTAATGTATGTTCTACAGCACTGAATAAGTCACATTTGATATTTGAGGGTCACATTCTGCCTCAATAATACAAGAAAGAGTAAATTTTCCTGGTGAGTTCAGAGAGGACAATGTTTGACTTTCTCAGATTTCAGTTATTCAGAAAGTTGTGGGTTTTTTTTTTTTTTTCTTTGTTTTGTTTTGTTTAAAATATTGTCACCTGTCACCATATTGGCATCTGTTTGTGAGACAGGACATGTTCCTCATTTTATTTTTCTCCTTGGTCATCAGCTTACTGATGACCAAGATCACAGTCCTTCCCAAGATAATAGTAAAGTTACTATTTGATGGTGAATTTTCCTAATGAAATCAATTGGTGACCTCAATCTAGTCCCTGCTGTGTGTCCTCGTCATAATTCAGCAGAATGCAAGGACACTAAACGGACCACAAGTCTGAACTTTTCAAGAGATGGTTCCATCCAGGTCTGAGATAAAAAATATGGTGTACAATAATGCAAAGAACATTCTTAAGATTCTCTCTGACTATTTCATTTGTGTAGGGAATATTATTTCACTGTCATCAATGTGCAAAAACATTTTATGAATTCTAATAGATGAAATAATTTAAATAAATTATCCTTTCTGAGTTTTATATGTAGCATTCATTTTTCTTATTAAATGAGTAAGAACTGTAGGTGAAATATCAAGTGCAGCAAACACACATCTTCCTGAGAGAAAATGTATTACTTTTCATTAATTTATGACATAAATGGTGACTTTCTTGCCATAGTTATACTGTCATCTAAGACTATGGTAACTAGACTTTGCAAAGATTTGTGCCCTTGCTTTGATGTTTAACTAAAAAAAGAAAATTCAGAGTATTTACCAATTTATGAGACCCATAGAAAATAATATTAATCCCAGTAACTTATTAGCAGAAGCACAGTGAAAAAAATTGGAACTCACAAAGATTGTTTTTATAGCAATCTATGTATGATCAGTGTGTTATATATTTCTAATAGAAGATTTTCAATAGATCAATTTAACACTAGAAAACATTATTTATGATAGTATTTTGTCAAAAAGACATCACTTATGTAAATGAACATTCCCTAAAGCAATAGTGAACAGTTGCTAAGTGAAGAACATTCCAATGAGATATTAAAATATCACCCTCGAACACTTACAACAAAAGCTATTATATTTCATTGTTTTCTTGATAAGAAGTTACTGACAATATTTTCATTTATTTTTACCCTTCTTATACTTTCATTCAGTGCAGTCTAAAAATTCTTTATATGCAAATGAATACATACATAACCTTACGCATTTGATGTATATAATATGTAGCAAACAAAAAAAACCTTGTTTTTAAACAGTACACTGACTTTCTTTGATGTTCAATTAACAATGAATATTATTCTGTCAGTTTAATTGCTTATTTTATTTTAAATATCCTTTTCTCAAATATATCAGTTTTCCTATTTTCAAGAACATAAAAATGTATATTAGTTATTCTTAAATGCACGTTGATGAATTTCACAGAAATGTTGGATGCAACTGGTTCAAACAAGCCAGAAAATTTGAAGCCAGAGCCAAGGCAAACCCGTGCCAAAATGTTAGTTGAGCCATTGGAACTGATTATATGTATACAAAAGGGAGAACGTGTGAAGTGATATATAAGGTCACTGTAACAGCCAAAAGGTAATGCCAAAATATAACTACTGGCGTGGCTTATTCACATGTATGGGCACAGAACTGACTAGGAGCCAAATACTCTGCATGAGCCAAACTTAACTTCCTTGGCCTGTCCAACTCCAAAACACAGCTGTCTTAGCAAAAAGACATCAGACATGGATTCATTTTGCTAGTTTTCATCTGCCATGACTTTGTGAGATGCAGCCACCAAGGGCAGAGTGTTTTGCTGCTGCTGCTGTTCAGAGAATAATCTGCACTCTTTAAAAAACCTGTTGCACTCACAGCGCTTATTACAATGATGTGTCATCTTCTGAATAATAAATATGCTCCTAATGAGTTCTATACACCTCTAACCAAGATTTTCGAAATGTGACTAGTGAATTTGATTGTGTAGCATGCTGGGCCCCATCTGGAAGTGTCTGAGTGGCCTGATTTCCAAAAACCACAGTCCTCTCTACAAAGGATCAATTAATCCCTCTCTTGAATGAAAACTTCTCCAACTGGGGTCATCAAAACCATTAGTAGCTTTTTAACTAGCCTAATCTAATCAGTTTGAGCCAAGGAGAATAAAAACACATTGATAAAAGTTATTCCAAAGTTATACTAACCATGTTCTATTTAGCTGCTGTAGAAATATGGGCAGTGTGCCTTTGTCGGATATCCACATGCTTTCCTCCTGTCTCACTCCCACCTTCTAGCCACAAAACATAATCTGGAGTTAACTCCCATACAGGACTCTTTTCTATTTTGTAATCTTGAATTGTACTAACTCAGTTCAGCTCATACATATTTGTATCTGAATTAGATTAGGTAAAAGCCAGTAAATTCAGTGAGAAGCCTTGGAATTTGACTAATTGCATGCATTTTTAGATATTCATGTGGTAAATATTACAGAGTATAAAATAAAGTTACTGGCTTTAAGCACAGTACAGACATTACCCTCAACTAGCACCTCTTCTTATTACAAAGAATAGGAAAAATGTTATGTAAAAATTTATGTTATGATCACATGAATAAAACAGTTTCCCACCCAAATAAAGGTGAAGTACTAAAAACTGATGGTTAGGAAGCATGTTAAGTTGATCTGGATTTTCTTAGTTTTGTACTCGTACACTAATTTCATTAAGGTTTCTATACCAGTGCCAGAGAAGAATTTCTGGATGGAATTCAGTTACCTTAACATATCAGTTTTCCATTGAGCATACATTTTTCCTTTTCTTAAAGAAAAACATGAAAGTTTATTATAGAATAAGATTTAATTCCAGTATATTTTATTAATCTTTATGTTTAATTGATTCATAAAATTCTTATTTATAAAACACTCCTGAAATATTATCAGGCACTACAATCAATTTTCAGATTCTTGTCTAAAATCAGCAGTTCAGTACTGATTTAACACTTTACTGCTTCATGATTTTTCTTGGATTCAAAATGTAAACTAAGGTACACAAACTATTCCATGGGATTGTGTGAAATTTTTTTATTTTAGATGCTGTAATATTTGTCAAATGGATTATCAGTGAAACTTCTGTAATTTACTTACAGTAACTTCCTTATTTTAATACAAAATAGTACCAAAAAGTTAGAAATATACTTTTTTAAAAAACTTATATTTTAATGCACTCTAAATGCAGTTTTGATTGTATCTGTGAAAATAATCTAATGGACAGTGGGCATAAATTTTGTAGTAACACACAATTATCTTAAATGATGTATTTCAGTGATTTTAGATATCTATGTCCGTAGGGAGAAAAAAGCCCTTTTCTGCAGCATCTGCCTAATCATTTTTCTGTTTTTTGTATTTCTTAGTAATAAAAACATTTAAAGATTTTCAGTATCATAGTGGCATTACCTTTATGATCTGTCCTTTACCTGTAGCCTTGTACCTACCTGCTCACAATGAGCAATTGAAAAATTTCTTCTGCGTAAATTTTAGTAAATCTAATGGAAAATGTTGGTGTTGAAAAATTGGAAATTGTGAAAAAGGTAAAATATACTTATTCACGTCTGCTTTTCCAATAATACTTCTGTGTATGAAGCTGTGACCTCTGTTAAGGTCAGTTCCTGGAAAACTTTAGGGCCTGCTAAATGGAATTGGCTTTATCTCTACACCTGAAAATCCATCCTTAAGTACAGCATTCAACAAATTTGTAGTAGAATGCATTCTTATGCTAATCATAGAATGGAGTGGACTTTAAAGATAATCCAGTTTCAACACCCCTGTCATAGGCAGGGTTTCCAACCACCAGATCAGACTTCCCAGGCCCCCCATCCAACCTGTCCTTTAAAGCATCAGAGATGGGGCATCCAGAACCTCTCTGGGCAGCCTGTTGTAGTGCCTCACCACCTTCTGAGTAAAAAACTTCTTCCTAATATCTAACCTAAATCTCCTGTCTTTTATTTTAAGCCACCACCTCCCTGTGTTGTTCTATCACTATCAGACCATCTAAGAATTCAGCCCCCCTCCTCCTTAAGTACTAGCAGGTTGTTATGGCATCTTAGAGGGGAAGGTAAGCAAACAACTGTGCAGTGCTGAGCAGCTAGCCAGGCTAAAGCACAACACTTACCATGTCCACCACTACTTTACTTGATAGTTGATCATTCTCTTCCTTCTCAAGTGATTCCTATTCTAAATGATCAGACCACAGGCAAAGAGACTCATCTACGCTTGACGAGGCAGATACTGTTTTACCAAGCAGTTGTAAACCCTCAGAGATTTTTTGATATCAGGTGAACAACCATTTGTTGATCCTTAGGATCTTTTTATTTATTACCACTCACTGGAAGAATTCAAGACACATCAGCTCATTTACCATGCACTTGATCATCTCTCTCAGAGTCTTGAACTCACATTTAAAGCTTTCCTTGTCATCTCTAGTGACAGTGCTGATGGATGTTCACATAGAAAAAAGGAAAGGATGACAAAGAGCTAAATCCCTTAGTAACATGTCTAAAATATCTCACATGCATGCTCCTGAAAAGTAACAAATCTCCTTAGATATTAGCTCAGGCCAGTTGATAGGGTTCTTCCATTCTCTGCTGGCAGGTCTCCTGCTGATACCACTGACTGTTTCTTTCTATACTTCTGTGCTTCAGGCTCACCTAGAACAGAAGCTGTATTCAATAACATTCCTCTACAACTTAGAAGGCCTCACCCTCCTATTGAAATACCACATGGGCAAAAACTCCCAAAAACACAAAGACACATAAAACTTGAAATTCCCACAGAGACCTCTTCCTACGGCCAGCTAAAAAGATGTTTTACTGTTCCTAATCATCTGTCAGCTGGGACCACATCCTTAAGCAGTTATTGATCAATAGCAGGTAGTAGCTTGTCAAAAACTGCTTGAGCTTGCTGAGAAACTTGCCATAAGTAAAGGCTCTGATGGTCACTGTTACTAGGAGTAGTGATATCTTTAGGATCCTCAAAGTGTTTCTGGGAGTCTCTTAACAATCTCAGGTAAGAACCCTAAAAGTTTAGGAGAAGTCTGAAAACAGAGCCCAGAAAACACTGTGCAAATATATGTAACTTTTCTGAGCTGTAACTGTTTTGTGTTTTTTTTTTTTTTTCTTTTTGAAATTAGTATGAAATACAGCAAAATGTAAATTACACTGAAAATAGATCAAGCTGATTTACCTTCTCAGCTCTGCAGTTACAGAAAAATGTTGCAGTTCTAGATAGACTTACAAAAGAATTGGTATTCTGCTTGTTATTTAGAATATATTTTATTCTTACAACAGCATACTGTCAAAGTACCTATTTCATATGAATGTATTTCTTTTTTCTTTCTTTTTTTTTTTTTTTTTTTTTTCAGTGGGATGAAAAAGTGAATCTAGAAGCGTACTATGAAGCGAGCATATGTAAGCATTTATGTAATTAGAAAAAGACTTACCTTGTTTTGTCTTTTTTTTTTAAAGCATCCTAAAGAAATACTTACCTTGAAAAGTACTTATCAAGAAAGTACTACTCAAGAAAGTACTTGTCTTGGCTTGATAAAAATAAATTTATCAGTACTTTTCATTTCTTCATTAAGCTATATGTCTCTTTGACGCATTGCTGCAGAAGAGTATGAAAGCAGCAAAAGGCAAAGAGTACAGACTGAAAGGACAGAGGGTGTCTTCTCATTACTCTGAAGGGAATTCATTTCATGGTAGGTCTAGAGGAATGAGGAAGTAATACTCTACCTAAATAAATAAATAAAAGTACCAATATAAAATTCTGGCAGTGAATTTTGTACCAGGAAAAAAGCACAGTAACGTGTAGTTTTTCTCCCTGGTAAGAGAAAAAGAGCATGATTTGTATATGACAAGTATGTACATGCATTGCCTTATCTTCATCTTGAAGGTGCTCAGGTACAGAAATGATAACAATGAACACATGAGCTAACATAGTAATTGTCTTTCCTAACAACCCAATATCCAAACAGTTCATGAATTTCAAATATGAAAGAAGGTAAGAAATCTTAATTAATCTATAAGTAAGTGTTTATGAAGATAAGTGAAAGTAATCATAACGGAAAAACAAGTGAAAAAAAAACCTTTTTATTTCACTGAACAACTACTGAGAATGGAAGAAGATACTTTATAACAAAGGTATCCAAACTATTGGCTTGCCTGCGCTGCATTGAATGAAAAGTTGTTGTCTTGGGCCACATGTAACATATGTATTATTTTATTTTATTTTATTTTTGTGTCTTGCAAATAAGGAAAGGTCACTGCTGCATATTGAGCAGTCCCTTCATACGAGTACTGGAACAAATTCTATCTGTCCATGACAGTTATGACCCACAGAGAAACCTCGTGTACTAGTCACTAAGGTGTACTGTGTGAACCTTGCACATTCATTTTACAGAATTTCAGGAAGAGTGTTTGAAGGGATGAAAAATATAATGTGTAAACTAAAGGCAGCAAAGTGATGATAAGCATGATAGTATCCTCGGTTACAAGTATTATATCTGATAACAGCTAAATTCAATGGGCTGTAGCTTCAGTATATAATCATTTCCTGCAGTTTTGTGTTAACCTCAGAAATAAGCTGTGAACTGTTAAAATAGAATAGTTTATATTTCTTTTTCTTCATTTTCTAATTCTTTTTTTTTTCTAGCAGATGTTTTTGCCTGTCATTATTACTCCTCACTATCAAACTCCAAGAAAGACTGTAAATATTCAATTTCTTAAATCTTTTCTTGATTTTAATAACTGATAGACTCAAGCAAGATGGATTATAAGTGTATTGCAAATCTTTCATACTTGTCACCCATATACAGTGATGGTGGTTGCATTGATGCAAAGAGTGTATCAGATTATCAGGTGTTGAAATCTCCCAAGCTTCCACTGATTTAATCAGTTGTTATATTTCTGATTTATGTTACTGATCCATAAATCTTCTTCCAGTGGCATGAGATCTTTTTGTCCTGAAAAATATGCATAGAATGAACCACACTTCTTCAGAGAAATATCATTTCAACTGTTTCTGTATTAACTTTTCTGCTGTTGCGGATTAGATAATGATTATCAGCATTGCAAATAGGGAACATTTATTAACATTTATCATGTTTTTCATGATTTTATTTGCCAAAAGGAAAGCTTAGAATTGTCAGAACATTACAGTACCACTCAATGACACAGAAGCCATCATATTTAAAAAGAGACTCAAAGACGGTTAAATGCAGGAAACATATTATAATTGAACAAGTAGAGTCAACAAAAGTATGTTGACACACATCTTCATAGAATCATAGGAAGAGAATCACAGAATGGCTCGAATTGGAAGAGAACTTGAAGATCATCTGTTTCCTAACACCTTCCCTGGGCAATAAACACCTGACAACCACTAGATCAGGCTGCCCAGAGCCACAACTTCTCTGAGCAACTTGTTGCAGTGCCTCATCAACCTCTCAGTGAAAAATGTCCACCTGACAGCTGATCTCAATTGCCCCTCTTTTATTTTAAAGCTATTTACCCTTGACCTGTCACTATCAGATTGTGTGAAAAGTGGGTCGTCCTTCTGAATGTAGGTTCCCTTGCAGTATGGGAAGACTACTGTGAAGTTTCCTAGAAGTATTTTCTTCTGAACAAACCCAGTTCAATTTTTTCTTCAAAGAACAGTTGCTCCATCTCTCCTTTACCTGTGAGGACCTCCTCTGGACTTGCTCCAACAGCTTCATGTTTTTCTTGTGTTGGGAGCCTCTCTTCTTTCTATGCAGCCCAGGCCTTCCAAGCTGCAATCACACACTGTTGACTTGTGTCAAGGTCTTTGTTCACCAGAACCCTCAAATACTTCTCCGTAAGTCTATTCTCAGTGAGTTATTCTCCCAGACTGTATACATATATGGGATTCCACTGATCTAGTGCCTTTTAATTGACCTTGTTGAAACTTGTTATGTCCATAAGAGCCAGATCGTTGAAGGTGTTGAAGTGCACTAGTCCCAAGAGAGTCCTGTGGGGGACATCATTCGTGACTGGCCTCCGTGTGGAGACAGACCCGTGGACCACAATCCTCTGGCTGAGACCATCTAACCAATTCCTACATCACTGAATAGTCCTCCTTTAAAATCCATCTCTCTACAATTTAGAGATGAAATGTGATGTGGGACTATGCTGTTCTTCCTTTGTCCACTGATTCTGTCGCTCCATTATAGAAGGCCACCTGATTTTTCAGGTGTGATCTGTCCTCGATGAAGTCATGCTGGCTGTCTCAGATCATCAAATATGATGAAAATGCTTTTGCTACTCATTTCTCTTTAGATAGAATAAAGGAATAAACTCTACTTGGCTTTGATTTTTTTTTTTTTTTTTTTTTTTTTTTCCTACATGGGATAACTTTGCCAACATGGACTTTTTCCCAAGTTCTTCTTTCCATAACTTTATTAGATTTCCCTGGTTCAGTCATTTCTAGGAAAAAAATATATCAGAAGAAAGAAACAAAACTAAAATTTCTAAGCAAAACCATAATTTCTTCATTAGATGAAAAGCATGGAGTGTCAACAGAGGAGCTTCTTAAGTTCAGCAGAGTCTCTCAAATAAGGTAGGAGTATAAATCTCTCAGTTTTTTGCACATTTCACTATGGGCTTGCAGATGGTACCTCAGGGACTCTGATGCACAATGCAGGGTATTACTTTGACAGAAAAGTGTAGCCTCATGGAAGATTTATGTGACGGTTGGTACATGCTCTACATTATATTGTATTGGTAAGGATATATGATTTCCACTTTCCTAGAGGGGTGAGAGTTCAAATAGTTAATGTGGAGACCATCAGTGGCCAATTTTTCACAGGATTTTATGGACTGGATAATGGTAGAAGTTGTCATCTTTCTACAGCCTAATTTAATCTCACACCATCTGTATTCTTCTAGAAGAGAGTTTTGGTGAGATATTGATAGGGATGAGACATCTTTTCCATTATTTGGATGATCTGAAAAAATGCACTAAAGAAGATCATGGTGTCAGATAAATTGTTTTGTGTATAAGAGACTTGTAAGCGATATCGTTTGGGGAAAGCAGGCAGGGGAGTAATAGAAAAAAGCAGGAGAAGGGAGTATTTTATTTCTTTGTTTCAAATCGAGGTTTTATTTTTCTCGAATTCTTTAGAACTACCAGCAATTACAAATTAGAGCAAGTTAGATGAGAAGAGTCAAAGAGTTCTTAAATTATCACAGTGGTAAACTTGTAGAAATCTGTGGGTTGAATAGCTTGTTCCATTTTTTTTAAAAATTTGTATTTTATGAAGTAAGAAGAATCATAGAATAGTTTGAACTGGAAAGGTCTCCAACTCCCTTGCAATGATCAGAGACACCTATGGTTAGATCAAGTTATTCTGAGCCCTGACCAGACTGACCAGGCTTGGGGAAGATAAGATCATGACTGAGAACATTATTATAGCCCTCATTTTTACTCTGAAGAGGTGCTTTCACAGTGTGTATTAATGTTTGGACTCCCTGGAGCTTTCTCTTTTCCAGGTTGAACATCTCCAGCTCTCTGTCTGTCTTTGTAGGAAGGTGTTCCGTCCCTTGGATCATTTTGGTGGTCCTCCCTCGGACAGAATCCAACAGGTCCATGTCTCTCCTGTACCAAAGACTTCACATCTGGATGTAGTACTTTGGGTGAGGACTCACTAGAGCAGAGTAGAGAAGCAGGATCACCTCCCTTGCCCTGCTGGTCACACTTTTTTTCTGATGTGGCCCAGAATATTTGGCTTCCTGGGCTATGAAGGCACATTGCTGGCTCATATCCAGATTCGATTCACTGGTAGCCTCAAGTCCTTTTTGTTCTCCAGCTTGTACCGATAGTAGGGGTTGCCACAACACATGTGCTTGGTTTGTTGAACCTTCTGAGGTTCCCTTGGGTCTACTGCTTCAGCCTGTCTAGTTCTCTCTGGATGGCATCCCACCCAACAGGTATTTTGACTGCACCCCACAGCTTGGTGTCATCTGCAAAGTTGCTAAGGTTGCACTTGATTTCATGTCTTCAGGGAACTTTATTATAATTGTATTTCACAGATATTATCCTGGGGACAGGTAATTTCTTGTCCTTTTCTTATTTTACTTCACATGCTCCCTTTTTCTCTATTTCTAGTGACCTCAAGTTGTTGATTTGTGTTTTAAAACCTTATTCTATTCTTCTATTCTATTCTATTCTATTCTATTCTATCCTATCCTATCCTATCCTATCCTATCCTATCCTATCCTATCCATTTATTTATTTATTTATTTATTTATTTTAATTTTTTTATGGCATACATTTTACTTCTGACAGCTAATAATGTAGTCTAGAATTCCTTTCCATTTGTAAGCACCACTTTCCACTCAGGCTTTTTGAAAGCAGTGATAACTCTGTGCTAAGAGAAATGTTATAGGCCATGCCATTTTATGAAATTTAAGTAACATTTCTAAATATGTTTCTAAAAATAGCATACTGTTTTTCTCTGTAGGCAGTTTTCTTATACCTTTCTTATATATACAGGTCTATTTTTAATAAGCACATCAAGAAGTTCTCTGACATGGTCTATTGAACCTTACAATTCTCAAAGCAGATCTTGTTAGCTATTACAGTATCATATACATATCATACAAATCGTATATTTTTCATAGAATCATAGCATATCATAGAATCAAACAGTTGAAACACTGTTCCTTGCTCTACATTTTGCACTTGAAGAATGTAGAATAACTGAAGATAGTCTGCAAAAGAATGATATGAATGATTTAAAGTCCAACAAACATGAAAGAATAAGGTTATTTATTCTGTGGAGACAAGGAGAGAAATGATGACCATTTTCCTTTCCTATGGAAGATAAGGCAAGTAGTTCTGACTTTAAATTGCAACAAAACAGATTTATGTCAGTCAGTGGGTAAAACCTCAAATGTTATTAATTAAATGCTGAAATAGGTTGCCTGTACAGCTGTAGGTCTCCTATATTATGTAAGACACAATAAGAAGAACCCTGAATAATGATCTTGTTACAGGAGACCTCGGCATTGAAACATGAGGTGAACTAAGTGACCTTCTGAGGTTCCCCAGTCCTACAGGTAGGAAATTAACATGTTCTGCTACCTGTAGGGTTATACTTATGACTTGTGGGTGAAATTAATCTGAGAATTAACAAAATTAGGTTCATATGACTCTGACCATAGTTCACGAATATGTAGCAGTCTCAATAAAAGTTATATCCTTATTCAAATAAAAAGTATTTCTCTAAAACTGGCTTAAGAGGAAAGTGAGGAGACTGCTAGGTCTAAGAGTGACTCTCCCAGGCTCGGGGAAACACCTATGATATGTGTTCATGTCTTGCAGTATGTGAATGAGGAGCAGATTTGAAATGGATTCTTTTAAAAAGGTATAAATCCCAGCAGGAGCAATAGATCTCACATAGATAACTCTCAATAGTAATGTCACTCAAACCAAACACAATTTGCATACGGAAAAGGGTAATTAGAATCCAAGGTAATATGTTTGTTTTTGCTCGAGTAGAGTATCTGTGGTAAATCAAAATCTAGTGTGCTCTTAACAAAATCCTAATTACTGAAAAAAAAACAAAACAGCATACAATTCTATCCTGGAGAGATCTTTCCTTAATTAATGCACTATTAAGTAATGATTCTTCATACTTCGTAATGAAGTTTTTTTTTTGGGGGGGGAGTGATAACTGCTAAACACATTCCATGTGTGTTTACATGCTGTATTTTGGTCTATTTAAAATTCTAATGCTCAACTAGCTCATTCTGAAATGAATCCTAGCAGTGAAAAGACTTTCTAAAACTATCAAAGATGACTAACCATGAGATTGGACAAGTGAAGAGATAGGTTTATGAGAAAAGCAGCTTTACAATTGCTTTTCATTTATTTATATATTTGTTTATCTATTTGTTTCTAATACTAACTTTGTTACTATCAAAATCATCTGGCAGTTCATTGATTGATACAAATAACCCTTGTTTGTTCATTTTCTGTTTCAAAGTGCTCAGAATATCTTCAAAATTTTATGTGAGTTATCTAATTCATCCAGTCTTATTTCAGATTTTTTAACAGTATGCACTGCATTAGAGGTAGTTACTTAAAGAGAAGAAAGCAGTGACACAACTGTTGATATTTTCCATTAAGTGTACAGTTGAGACCCACAAAGATAACAGATCAGTTAAGTGCCTGTATCATCTTACCATTCAAATTCAGAAGCAGACCATATATATTTTTACATCATTTCACCAGTGCTAAGAATGTTCATCAGATAAGCTTATTATGGTTCAACACCATGTGAATGAGTTAAGATTGCTTCAAGCTGAAGTATGCAAGCTGAATCAGTGCTTACAGATGATGTACTGCATCACTGTGATTCTGCATTCCTCAAAGTAGTTTGAATTTGAAGACTGTCTATTGAGATACATTTTTCTATTTTGAATAAATTAGCATGTATATAACTAATTGCTATTTGCATTTCGTGGTAAAAGCATTTGTCTTCTGAAAAGTGAATTTCTTTGTAATGAAATTACAAATTTATCAGCCACATGCTATACTCTGAGTTTTCAGATATTTTTGGTTATTATGAGTACTGAAGGTAAGAACAGAGCTTTTTAACTGGACTCAACATCCCTTTTAAATCAACCTGGCTTAGTGTTGCTTTGTGATGATTTCAAACATGTATGGTATTTGCAGTGTAGCTTTTTGGGACTTAAAATGGCAGTAAATTGCTGTGCATATTTTTTAATAAAATAAAGAAGAAGAGTACCTTCAGGAGTGGAAGGACTGATTTAAGCAGAGTTGAATGCCCAATGAAGTTAAGAACAAATATAACGAAGAATAATCTATTCGCAAATTGTTTAACCAGAAAATGAAGAAATTTCTCTTTTTCCCACCAATTATGATTTCTATTAAATTTTTCCTTCAAAGACAGTGCTGATTGCTAATTATTCCAGAAACAGATAACAGAAGTGGGCTTTTTTTTATTTTTTTTTTCTACTATTGTTCAGAGAGTTCCTCCAGCAAATTCACAGCCAGCTTTGGTTTTACTCCTCTTACTATTCATTTCTGCAATCAATTAATGTATTGAATTTGAAGTAATTGTCATTAATCATTAAATCAGTCTACTTTGCAGAAGATATTGCACTGGGTAAGTGGGCATTCAGCTGTCACTACTCAAGCAGGGCTTCTATTAAACTAAATTACAATACTGCTTTGTCGAGGATGGTGGTTTAGAAATTAGAGCAAATATCCTGAAAATGAAATTGTTATTCTAGACAAACTCACAAAATAATTGGTAGACTTAAAATGAGGAAAATATTTCGAATTACATGGCCTCTACTCCTATTTTATTTCTTTCAATATTTTTATCTTTCTGTTGTAATAATTTTTAGGTTTCAAGTGAATTTGAGTTTGCTAAACTGAGAAGTATATTTTTAAATGGTAAGCATTCACTTTTAGGAAAGACTACTCCAGTATACAGATACAAGTACTTGTATCTGTAAGCAGAATTGTTTTAGCAGAGGATACAATTGTTTCGTGTTATTCAGAAAATAATAATGAAGTAGGAGTGGGTAGAAAGAAAATATGAATCAAGCTAGAAAACTTTCTTAATTTCATAAAGAGTCCACAGACAAAAAACCTTGGTTTACTGGGATGATTTATGTTGGCATTTTTATTCAGAAATTCAGCTTTTTTTCAAATGTGTAAGATTAAAATCCCAAACTAAGAAGCAGAGGATATACTAAAATGGTTAGGATGTAAATGCTCTCACATAAAAAAAGTATAACCATCCAAAAATCCTATCAAGATATAACATTTTCATATAAAACATACAAAGCTTTTGTAAACAGAGCAAATGTCTTCAAAAGAACCAAAAACAACAACAACAAAAAAGCAAAACACACACACACACAAAAAAAACAGCTTCCCCCCCCCCCCAGAAAAAAAAAAAGGCAAAAAAACAGAAAGGAAGAAAAGAATGAAAAAAAAAAAAATAGGAAACAAACCAGTAAGTTGTAATTGGAATCATTTCTGCTATTATCTTACGAAGTGATGAACATTAACAACTGTGTGGGAGCTGGTGATTCCTTGCACCAATAAATATAAACCATAGGTATTCTCCCAATAGCTTTCAGGGAATCTAATGGAATTGTTCCTAATTAATCACTGTTTATGTCTTCTGCCTTGCTGCAACAAAGCTGATTTTTATTATATACTATATTCACATTTAAATATCATTGCCAGATGTGGACTAGGGAATGGACAATAACCCAGTCATATAACACTCCTATGGTTCATCTTTATGGTGAAGTTATTCAGTTAATTTCATCTAAGCAATTTAAATTTGGAGTAGAGACACAGTGAATTCTTCCCATTAGACAGAATTTACCTGTGTATGTGAAATTAAAATTTAAATCTATTACCTGCATATTACTGACTGAGGATTCAATCTGGCTTCTCTACAGTGTGATATTTTTGATCTTATCTGGTTTTTTAATTTTCTTTTAAATTATTATTCATGTAAGATTTAGTCTAAATGGAATATACACTGTATACTTTCTGAAGTCTACTGAGTAGAAAACTATTCAAACGTCTTATGCCATTATTATTCAGTGTCTAATTCAACTGGATATATATATAATTATTATTATTATTTACAGTCAGAACTTATTAGTGCGTATATGCTGAGACAAGTGGAAGCTTGTTTTCAAATTCTATGTGAAAACATTTTATGTCTCCAGTGAAAATCTCCCTATCTCTCAATCTTATAGGCATTTTGTTGACTAAATTCCTTACTATTTTAAACTTTTTAATATTACTTTTTAATAAGTAATAATTTGTAGGAATTACTAGTCAAGTGCTCTTTTAGGTACAATTATCTCTTTAAAAAGCATTTTTTGATCTGTAATTTGTCAGCTTTCTAAAAATTGAGTCAAAATTCTATCACCTGGTCTCTGAACTCTTGGAAGTTAAATGTTGTCAGTGTTAGTTAATATTAAAATATAAAAGTAATTCTTATTGCTGGCCAAGCCTATTAGAAACATAAACAATAATTATACAGATACATGTTTGTATAACACTCAGATTACAATAGTTTTAGTAGAAGCATCTGAAAGTGTTATGTTCTGTCATCTAACAGAGATAATCCATGAGACATTTATTGACATAAGGTTTATAAGGTACTAGCAAAATTATGGGCTAAAGTGACATGATGGGCAATTTCTCTGTCTTGGAAGTCTGATTAACTTTCTTATGTAATTGAAATGTACAGACATGGTATTTCAAATTATCTCATACTGCCTGATATGGTACTCTTTTAAACTGATGTTGGAAATTGCACATGAAATGCACAATGCCTTTTTGTTGAGTAAGGTTCGAAGAAGGTGGAATAACTTTTTCTGTTCATCATTTATTATTCTGTTACTTGCCTTGTAAGCAAAAGCAACCTCTAAGTTTTCTGATAAATGAGCTGAATAGATGCCTTGTTTCGCCATTGCTTCCACATCTATCATCATGTCATGTTTTGAGTTATGTTGTGTCATATGTTAGTATAGCAGTAAATCTTGACAAATTTTAACAGATATAGATACATCTCTCATAACAAGAACACTCTCATAAAAAAGAAAAAGTCATTTTTTTTTCTTCGGGAATGTCCAGTGATTCTCCAAAAATATGGAAGTCCTCAGATACATATAAACCAAATCAGATAGCATAATTACATTGCTACTATGCATACCTAAAAAAAAAAAAAAAAAAAAAAAAAAAAAAGGGTAACGATATTAAGGATATCTTGACATCTGACCATTGAAGACTTTTTAAAATTATATTTTATCACTGGTAAAATATAACCTGCAAATTTTACACCTATTGCACTTGAGATAAAGTAATCAAAATTAAACACAAAACTCTGCTCAACATTTACCTCTGACATCTAAAGAAAGGTCTGTTCTGAATAGGTATACATTCTCATTTTCCAGTAATATCCAAATTTAGTGCAACGTCAAACTTTTCTGATGTCTTTATCTTATAGGAAGACTGTTACAAATGCAAAGTCATAAACAGCAACTAACGTGAAGTGTGTTATTTTGTGTATGTCTGTTTTGCAATATTTGTGTCACAGTTTATCTTAGATAAAAGAAAATATGATCTTGAGAAGTATATGTTGCAAGGAAATAGCAGCTGTGCCTGAAATTGTACTTAGTATGGTTATTAAATTTCTCTTCATTTTGTCAGTCTGTTTTCATTTTCAGGGTCTTGCAAGCACCAGCTCTCTATTACATGTCATTCATTCTCATTGCTTGATTCTCACTTCATTACAAAGAAGCTGCATGACCAGTAATTGTCCCCTTTAAACAACATCATGGCATTTAAACTTCCTTAACTGGTGTTTTATGTCTGAAGCAGATTTCCTTTGCTATTCTGACATAACCACCCTTGTTTCTCAAGCATGTGAATGAAAAATTGCTGAATGTGTGATAAAGAATTTGTATGAGTTAAATATGATCTATTATTTCCAGTGAATTGTTTATCTTGTAGGTGAAATGCTAAGATATAGCTTTTATTATTATATTGAGAATAATAGAAACAATATCACTAGTATGAAAAAAAATCTCTTTGTCTCACATTCTGAATTTTCCTTAGAGTAAATCCAGTAAATAATTTTTTTTCCTTTTTTTTTTTTTATTTTGCTTTTTTTTTCTTTCCCAAATGCTTGAGAGAATCAGACATTACTTTTCTTAATACCCAGTGAAATTACTTGTCTGCACTTGGCATTTTATTTATACATGAATACATTTCTTAGCATCACATTAGGAGGGCTTATTCTTTGCTGATGATTTTTAGAAGATTCAGATTACCTATACTTTCCATTAAAGTTTGTTTCTTTGTTTCATCAAGTTCAAACATCTTTAAGCCGAGCTTAAGAATTTTTGGCATAATGAAAGTAAGTAATTTGATCAAATAAGCATTTTAATGTGTTTGGTCTCTGATTTCAGAAATTATTTAAATGTCACAAAATGCAGTCAAACTGCATGTGACAGCTTCATAAGCTGTACGTATTTCAAGCTTTAAATAATAACTTATGAATTAATAGAATGTTATGCAGGAAAGGCAAAGAAGGAAGAAAAGTTAATCAGAAATGTTATGTTTCTAAGATCATTTCTGTAGTCATATGACTTCAGGCATTTGAAGAAAAAAACAGTCTAGATGAAAAATGAAGCTATATTTGTTACTTTAAGGACTTTGGGGGGGGCGGCGGCCCCATTTTAAGGTCATGTCTGTAATGAACAAAAGGAGCAGATGCAGTAACAGTACAGTCTGTTTTGATTTTCACTTTGAATCCCAACATTGTCCATAAGGGAGAACCTTAATTATTATTTTGAAAGTCAGTTTTGAGGTTCAGATATTTCTGAGGAATGTGAAAATGGATCTAGGACTTCAACACCCTTTGGGTCACTGACACAGTTTATACAAGTTAAAGATGTATAAAGTATGAAATGGAAATTTAGCAGGTTCAAAAGATGCAATTATCTTCCAACTTTGAAAGCAATGCATTCCCAAAGGAGTGAATATGTAGAATCTGACAAGCATTTAATGCTTTATGATATAAAAGTCTAATGGCACTCCACATAGATTTCTGATATACTTAACACACGGCATAATTATTTGCTTTTGCAGACTGTTTAGCTATTTAAGGTGGAAATACATATATATTATATATATATACATATATATATGTATAAAGAATCTTTGATAAAAACGTTGCATATTTGTCTTGAGACATGGATCCCCTAGTAACCTGTCTGTTCATATGATGTTCTGGAATTATATCTGTACACAAAATGAACATCTTTAAAAGAACAGATTAAGATACTTCTAGTATCTAGTACATACTAGTGATTAGAGCTTCTAATAAAGCAGCAGGTGATCCATCTTAAAATCTTGTTTTTTGTTTATTCGGAAGAGTAATTTTGATTCTCAGCTCTGAATTTCTTATCTGCCCTGCAAAATAAATTCTTATCTGCCTTGGACTGGGATAAGCTTTGTGGCTGTGGCATCTCAATGGAGGGATGAGCACTTTGTTCAATCACAGTTTAAAATTTCAATCCATTAGAAAATTAAAGAGTGAGACTCATCCTTGATTCAATCATTTTCAAGTATGTAGTTTAAGGTGGCTTCTAGATGTGGAGCTATGATATACAGTCCCTCTTTAGGTGTCTTGTTCATGATGCACCTTTCAGATATCACAGGTGCTCATTGTCAGGCCATATGTTCCCTAAGCATTCCAGTACAGAACTGGCATCTCTTTTGCTGCTCTGCCTGTGAGCCAAAAATCAGAAAGACGAAGGATGAAGTTAAGAGTGTAACTGGAAACACTATATCTCTTTAATCCTTGTATTTTCATGTTTTATTAGGCTTCTTGAGACAGTAACTTTCAGGAGAGAGAAAGGCTGGGATCCGCTTACTTTTAGAACAGAATAATTACTGCCAAGTTATCTGTTTTTCTAGTCTCCATGAAGGACAGTGCAATTAGTTGCTTTTTCTGCTATATCTCTTGTAACATTTATCATTTAATAAAAGAGGAGATAATAGTTACATTGACAGAACTGCTGTTGTCACTTCAACTATCAATTCTGAGAAGTAGCTAACAACTTTGTCTTTCCTACGATGTGTTGAGCTCCTGAAAGTGGCTCTTGAAAGGGAATTACATACACATTATTTCACCACACTCTATACTAAGTGATACTTAAGAGGCAGATATGTGGCTGCTTTTAGTGAGTTGTGCAATTAGCCAAAAAGAAACTTCCAATTAAGATGTAGTTTTATTTCTATATAATTTTCTATATGAATTTCTATATAAATTCATACATTTAATGTAATAAAGAAAAGCAAAAAAAAACCAAAAAAAAAAACCAAAAAAAAAACCCCCAAAAAAACCAACTCAACCCAAACCAAACCAAACCAAACCAAACCAAAAAAAAAAAAAAAAAAAAAAAACCAGATTCAATAAAACTTTTAGTATGAACTTTTTTCCCACCATTTTATACTGCAGAATGGTTTTGAAGTGAGATATCACTGTGTTGTTCAGGTCACTGTAACTCGGCTGCAGTTACGTAATACCAGGTTATCTGTACATTACTCATTTTCTAATTTGCTTTTAGGATTTGGATTAACCTTTAACACAGTTGCAAACAAAGTTCTCATGTTACTTATCAAGTTATAAATTCCACATCAACAGCAGAGAGTTGAAAACTGAAATCTTTCCAGCATTTCTGCATTTCCCTTTGAATAAACAGAAAATATAATAACAAACCCCTCATTTCCATGTTACTCATTTCCATTTTAAATCTGTTTAAATCTGGTATTTAGCAGCTAATCTTTGTTCTCTTGTAGACAGTTTTGCAGGTAACTTTCAAATACAATTAAAATGTTACATGTAAGATATGGATATAGTAAAATAGCACTTATTTTAAGGTATAGGCATTAAACAAAGGGTAATGAGCCAGAATTAGTTTCCTCAGCAACTCTAATACAGTACTTTGTCTCAGCATTGTCCAGTTTCCTTACCTTGGGAGATTCAGGTTGGACATTAGGAAAAATTTATTATCCAAAATGGTCAGGTGTTTGGAGAGGTTGCCCAGAGAGGTGAATGAGTAACCATTCCTGAAAGTGATAAGAAATGTTTATATGTTGTACTGTGGGACATGGTTTAGTGGTGGTAATATTGGTGATAGGTCGATGGTTGGACTAGATGATCTTGGAGTCCTTTTCCAATCTTGGTAATTCTATGATCCTATGATTCTATCAATTCACTATTTGCAGTTAATGTTTGCTGAAATAAAAGCTCAGTCCTGGCCCTATTTTTACAGTCTACGTTACTCAGATAGATTGTATTGTTTACATAGATTTCTTTGGAGATGACACTTTGCACAAGCTGTAACTTTCTATTGCTCAAGATGACAACAATTTATCCATGTAAAAGAACAGTCTCCATTCTGATTGCATTCTCTTTTTAGGTATTGGAAGGCCACAGTGAGGTCTCCTCAGAGACTTCTCAGGGCTGAAAAGCCAAGCTGTCTTTGCCTATCTTCATAAGAGAGGTGTTCCAGACCTCTTACTGTCTCTGTGTCCCTCCTCTGGAATATAATAATAATAATAGCTGTTAGTCTTGTGCTGAGGAATGCAGGTCTGGATGCAGTATTTCGGATGGTGCCTCATTAGGGCCAAGTAGAGCAAGTTGTTCCAAGAAATTCAGTTTACATGCAAAGATCAGCAATGCACTGAAAAACTATGTAGCACATTTTAAATTAGATGTGAAATTCTTAAAAGTGTTGTTTATGCTTATGTCATGGAATAACTGATGAAGATTTAATGTAGTATAATTATTGAGCAATTATTTTCTTATATATGTTAGAAAGTTTCTTGGTTAGGTTGCCAAACATTTCAAAAATAGGGATGAAACAAAGTCCCTGTGGAGAAATTTTTCAGCTGTGGTACAAAGATGCTCTGAAGTTAATTGGCAGTGGAAAAAGTTCTTACAAAATCCAAGTGTCATTTTATCACTGAAACAAAAATGATTTTGTCATGACCCCATAAAGCAATGTATTGATTTTCAACTTCTATTATTACTGTGCTTTACCTGTCTATGATTCCAGGTCAGCTGCATTTTCAGAAAGGTCTCAGGTCAAACACAGATTTATTCTGAAAAGAAAAGAAAAGAAAAGAAGAGAAGAGAAGAGAAGAGAAGAGAAGAGAAGAGAAGAGAAGAGAAGAGAAGAGAAGAGAAGAGAAGAGAAGAGAAGAGAA
>NW_024962265.1:17098261-17192585 GCF_019238085.1 Lagopus leucura | reverse complement strand
AGAAAAGAAAAGAAAAGAAAAGAAAAGAAAAGAAAAGAAAAGAAAAGAAAAGAAAAGAAAAGAAAAGAAAAGAAAAGAAAAGAAAAGAAAAGAAAAGAAAAGAAAAGAAAAGAAAAGAAGATGCTTAGATGGGTACACATACAGTCTAAATGCATAAATAAATTAGTTGTCATCATTTTTGTTTGTTCTTCATTATTGTGGGATGCATTTATTGACAAGTTTTGAGGTAGAGTATGTTACAGAAGCAAGAACAGGGAATATCATGATCCGTGGACGTGTATAGCCTTGTAACTTTGCATGGCATCCTTTGATCTCTGCATATGCTTGAGAGAAGAGAAAAAGAAAGGTGCTGTGCTGGAATGGAAAGAGGTGAGCTCCAAGGTTTGCAGCAGAAGTGCAACAAATGGGATTTATTAGAAGAAAAGTAAAAACAGATATATTACCAGTTTCCAGATCTCTGAGACAGCATGATACTCTTTGTGTTTGGTTCCGATTTTAATTTATACTGAAGAAATGTTACATTGTGTGTTACATTAAAACCTAAAGATCTTAAATAAAGGCAAGTTCCCACCATGTCTAATATGTATAAAGAGAGTTTTACTACAAGAAATATTGTAGAGTAGGAGAAATTAAGTATCAACATGCACAGTTTACAAAGTAGAAGTTCCTGGAAAGTTCCAATATAGTAACAAAGATGGGATAAGGGAGAAGAAAGAAGAAGAAAGGAAGAAGAAAAAAGAGAAAGGAAGAATAGAAGAAAAAAAGAAGGAAGAAGAATAGGGAAGAAGAAAGAAGGAAGGAGTTCTGTGGTGCTTATTCATAAATAATATGTCAAATAATAATAATAATTATTATTATTTAAGATGAGCTTATTTTGTTAGAGTTATAGACATTTTATTTCCTGTCTCTAAAGTTCAAAATATCCAAATTCATTTTTCTTTCATCCAGAAATACAGGATCATGGTGAGAATAAGAGCAAATCTGATCAGGTTTAGCTCTACAAATAACAGTAGGAAGTATACTACTATTATTATTAATAGTGATAATATTAATTATGTTAATACTAATGATGTAGCCCTTTCTAGTTCATACTTTATCACTGTCGCTGCCTAGAAAGTCCATGCAAACTACTGAATTCATATGTGAACATGCATGGTTATTAGTAATGTCAATCAGGGATTTATGATATAGTTCTTTATCTCTTATGTAATAAATAAGTATTTCCTATGCCTTATTGTACATGGAAAAAGGTAGTAAGTGATTATAAAATTTTTCTTCTCATGTTCATGGACAGGGAACTGTTTACATGCTACATTCTGCTACCCTCTCAAAATGGCACCTAACCTAAAGGGAAGTTATGTGACAGGTTGTCACTGTATCGGTAGTGTATGAGTTACCATAAAAGTTACCTATTCCTATAGAGGTGTTCCCTCTAAAAGAAAGGCAGCTCTAAAGGAAAGTATCCTGGATATTAATAATGAACATGATGGTCTACAGTTTCTCTACTCTACTACCCATCTAAAATGCTTATAGAATGTTCCATGTGATTTTAGGCTCCAATAATCCCAGGCTTACAACTGTAAATGGTGTTTCACATCAACTAGTTTAGGAGTGTTCTAGGGTCTGGTTCAGAGCTGAGTAATACCCAAGAGACAGGTGCTGAATCACTCATATTACTGCATATGAAGGTTTAACACCCACTGGCACTGACCTTTTATAGTTTGTGAAATACAACAGCCAGAGCAGGCAGGATTGCCATCCCTATTAGAAAATGTCAATAGATATCTTGCTGTAAAATTCACAGTCTATTTGTACAACATTTAATCAGTATTAGACATGACAGGTCAATACTGTATCTCTGGAACCCAGATTCAAAAGCTTTATTTTGAAAACATTGCAACACAAATCATATATCTAAATGTTTATCCTTCCAAACATGAGATGATCATGCTTTGTAAATGTCAGAAAGTTCTATATCTTGTTTTCTTTTTTTTTCCTGTCTCTTTGACAATTCTAGCTACAATGTTTTTTTGAGGGTGTATCTTTCACACATACAAACACAGATGCTACCTCTTTGGGAAGAAACTCCTTTCTATTTTTCGTTACTCTTGTCCTCATTAAACTCATAAAATAAAAAATGCAATAATTACTTAAAGGGATTTTTTCTTTTTTCAATTGTTTGGAGCATCAGCCAGGTACTTCATGTTTTATAGAAGTTAATTTTAAGAAATCATTCCACTGCATATAGGGGAAAAGTCTTTCCACTTCAAAGATGCACTATATATTGAAGAAATTCATTTGCTCATACTTCAGGCAACAAAAAGTCATATTTTTATGAAATAAAATACCAAAAAAGAATGAATAAATAGAAACATCTATTAGAAAATGAATCTAACAAAATAATTATTTTAAAAGACAATTATATGTTTCCACACCTCTGCTGAAAGTTTATGTTTTGTTTATTATTGTTTTTCGCTGAACTAAGTCTATATGGTGGATACTTCTGTACATTATTTTTGCAAGAGCTCTTGCACATCTGCTCATGCACTGTTGTTCACTGTTTCTTTTTGAATGATAGTAAATAACATCAGAGGCTACATTTGTTTATTAGAATAGCGAAGGATACTACTCTGGTTTAGAACAATAAGAGCATAAGTTGTGCTGTCTAGAATCTAAGAACGCTGATAAAGAAATATCTTTGTCAAGAATATACTTTATAGCTATAGATGTAGTTCTTGTGACAATCAGAAATGGGAATGGAGTTTGTGGGCTAAACACTCATCTCAAATCCTTCAGTAATATCCATATAGTTTTGAAGTGAGATAACTGGAGCTGAATTTACTGGGAAGACTACAGTATTAAGCCAGTAATTTCAAATGTTTGCTTAGAACATTTTCCTAAGGTTTAATTTGCCATCTATGTATACACGGACATGTATAAGCGTATGCCTACATATATAAGCATATATCCATTTATTTTAGTTATGCTTATTGTGCTGTTTCTTAGTTGGTCACAATGCAACAGTAAGGAGAAGTACAGTACTCTTTAGTAGAAAAAAGACTAGGAAAAAATAAGATAGTTACAGATAGAAAGGGTTTGATTCTTCTGATTAGCTCTATATTGTAGATGTCTGCCTTGAAGCTTTTAATCAAATAAATGTCTGTAGAATGTAGTTAATCTGACTTAATTTAGCTGCTTGTTTTGGGATAAGGAAGATTACTTCTCCGAAGTGCCTGATTCTCCTTGTTGGTTGTAAAGGAAAGGTACTCATTTATTTCAGAAGTATAAATCTGCATTGTAGTTGACGACGTTTTCTCAGAATCCAACTGAATTATCTTTAGTGGAACAGAAAGAACAGAGATGTACTTAGAATATTCTAATAAAATCTTATATTCTGTGTTAGAGCAATACAATTCTGATTGTGGTAATTTAGTTTGCATCTTTTTGCATTGTTAAACACAATGGAAATCCAAATGCCAGTGTACCAGTAAGCATAAAAGCTGTCCTATACATATCAAGACCATAATCAACTGAGTGAATTCAGAGAAGTTTTTCTTGTTCTAACCTTACAGGCATTCTCAACGTGGTAGAAATGACATGGCCTGAAAAGAGGCAGCAAGGAGATGGGAACTGTAAAGGTTGATAACCCAGAGCATATCACAAGGTTTACATAGTATTGAGGTAGAAAAGGAGGCAAGGACATTTCTTCAGCCTGCAAGAAAGAATGGTGTAGAGATTTCTGAAGTAATTATGTTCAGTGCAAGCCAGGTAGTGGCTTGTTTACATGGCTTTGCCTTTTTAGGAAGCTGAACCAATACTTAGAATTGCACTTGTTGCATATGCCAGCATCCACGTGCATAGCTCAGGAATGTCTTGCTCTGCATTCATCTTGTTGTACAGGTAAAGCTGAAGAACAAATAGAAGGCATGCCCTCTCTCTAATGCTACAGTTTGGATTAAAATTTGTAATGAAGACTGAAATGAAAAGAATAATTGTTTCTAATATAAATGCATTTCGGCATTATGGGATCAAATTTTGTATACTGGAAGTCTTTTGATAGTCAAATTATATGACTCTTTAAGAAAGAGATGTGTCTGAGAAACGGAAAGCATAACACTTGTTATGCATTTCTGTATTCTGAATCAACCTTGTTAATCATAGAATTGTAGAAAGAATGGACTTTAAATATAATCTAGTTCCAGCCACCTGCTGTGAGCAATGTTGTCAACCACTAAATCAGGCACTAGATTGTAGTAGAGATCGATTGCGAAATCAAACAGTAGGGTAGTACGTGCTGTAACCTGATAGGAGGACCTGCCCTGTATAGGTGGTCCTATAGTGCTAAGCAACGATATATAAAGGGATGTGTTGCTCAATAAAGAGAGCATTTTCAAGACCGCACCATACGAGTATGAGCTGCTTGATAGGTCGAGGGTACACCATTCGCAGGGAGCTCTCACGTAGTGAGAGCGCGAGGCAACACTAGATCAAGTTACTTACGGCTCTATCCAACCCGGCCTTGAACACCTCCAGGGATGGGGCATCCACAACTTCTCTGGGCAACATCTTCCAGCACCTCACTACACTAACATCTAATCTAAATCTCTGCTCTTTTATTTTAAGACTATTTGCCCATATCCCATCATTATCTGCCTCTGTAAAATGTCAGTCTCCCTCCTAATTATAAACTGCATTTACATATTGGAAGGTTGCAATGAGATGTCCCTGAAGCCTTCTCTTATTCAAACTGAACAAGCCCAGTTCCTGCTGTCTGTCTTCATAGGAGAGGTGCTTCAGACCTCTGACTGTCTTTGTGACTCTCTGGACCAATAGCTGCAAGTCTTGTGCTAGAGGAACAATAGCAGGACACAATACTCCAAGTGGGACCTTAAAAGGGCAGAATAGAGGGGGACTATCATCCCTTCCTGCTGGCCGCCCCTTTTATCATGCAGCCCTGGATTCATCTGGCCCTTTGGGCTGCAAGTGCACATTGATGGCTCATGTCCAGCTTTTTGGCCACTAGAACCCTCAAGTCCTTCTCTGCAGGGTGGCTCTCAATGTGTTCTTCTCCCGTTCTGTACTCTTATCTGGGATTGCCCTGACCCAAATGCAACACGGTGCTCTTGATCATGTTGACCCTCATGAGATTCACCTGTATCTATTTTTTCAAGACTGTCCTTCATTCTACTGCATCCTTTCATTCTACTCTGTCAACTGCACCACTCGCTTAGTGTCATCTGCAAACCCAGTAACCCCTCATCTCCGGTTGGTATGTCAAACATTTGGATGAAGAATTTATTCTCAATGGACTCCAGGATACTCCTGGATTGTTTGCAGCCTGCCATGTTGCTTCTGAGTTAGGTCCTTGGTTGGACAAACTTAATGTGATTGACCCTTCCCAGGTCTAAACTGTTATCTGTGCCCTCATTTCTTTCCATCCCCAGAGCATCATATGTGTTGCTTATTGGCACTTCAGTGACAAGGGAGAGACTCCTCCTTCTGCCCTAAGCAGAGATGAGGGTCCAGTCTCCCTCATCTTGCATGTTTCTGCCATCTGTCTACTCAAAGATGGAAGTTAGCTTAGCTTTTTTGCTTTGCAGAGAATTAAGGAAGGGCTGTTGATCTGCCCATATCACTGAATAATACCAGACATCAATTTCTCTCTCCAGTACTGAATATTAGACTGCCTAGTGATTTCCTCACACAACCTGCTTAGCTGCCAAAAATTCATTGAGCTGGGAAAATTTCAAACCATGACACCCCCTCCACCCTCAGGCCCTTAACGGATATCCAGATTCTGTACCTCCCCATATCCAAAGGTCAGGGAAGCTCTGGTTTGTTCGGGTGTATGTCATACCAGAAAGGCTGTGATCCCCATCTTGGTTTCCAACTCAGCCACACTGTTAAAACAAGTGTTTATCTTGTTCATTTTAATAGATTACAGCTCCCTACTCTCAGAAAAGAGTGGAGTTAACGCAGAGGAATTCTCAATTCAGTGCACAAAAGTAAGATTAAAAGGCAAAATATTTTCTACATACTTAACTATTTATGGATTCCTTTGACTGACTGTATTATAGACAGTTACATACACATAATATCTGTAATATATATGTAGATACTTATTGGTATGCATATATATATGAGATATTCAAAACCCAGCAAGATCTCCTTAATAATTTGCTCTAGCTGGCCATGCTTGAGTGGGGAGATTGGACTATGTGATCTTCAGAAGTTCTTTCCAACTTAAATGATTCTGTGATTATATGATGTACATATATATATATACATATATTTAAAGAGGTTTTAGACAAAGAATAGAAGAAAATATGTTCTAAGTATTTTCTTTTTTCATTTGATCGATATCTCTTTAAAGAATAATAAAACAGAAATAAATGTCATGCAAAAAATTCTGCACAATGAACTTCAATAAAAAGCATAGATTTCATTATAAAAACATTGATTTCTAAAGCAAAGCATTGGGTTGCGCTTCATTTTAACAACAACCTCAAGTCAGAACTTTATTTTAAATAACAGCCAGATGTATTCTCTTTTGTGTCTTCATGATATTTTTCTATCTTGGCAGTATCCAATGGTCATGCTTTAATTTTGTTGTTGTTGTTTTTGTTTTATTTTATTACTACATCAAGAGAAAATATTTGCAAAGATTATTGTGGAAACAAAAGCCTAAAATGTAACCACAGATTGAATAAATTCAGCAAAGTCTAAAAAGACATCAGTGATTAATGTTCAGTTGCACTGGAAGCTCTTTTGTAAAACTCACTTATGGTAGCTGATGACCTTATTAGCATTACTTCTCAGATGAGACCATCTCCTCATCACTTCCCTGCTGGAGCTGAGTGTCAGTTTGATGTGAGACTCTATGTGATCGCATGGAAGTTACTGATCTTTCTTGCTTTTGAATGCTAATAAGAATGGAAACCAGATGAGTCAGTTATGCTTCATCATGGTTGCTACAGGAGATAGGAACTGCAAATTTCACTGTTTAAAGTATGCAAGATCAGACTGGGTTTTTCACTGTGGGTAAGAAGAGATAAGAGAGCAGTGGAATTGTCTCCTTCTAACAGCACATAGCAGTTACAGCTGCTATCAGATCTGCGGCTGGTGTAAATTGAGGTAATTCTAATTCAACAGTTTCACTTATTGACATCAGACAAGGAGACTCTCAAAAGAGGTAAAGAATTAGCATCATTAGCTGTTTTCAACTCTTCCAAATAAATAGTCTAATTTCAGACCATAACGCTATCCCAAAACTCCTTATTGAGTGTTGGCTATTGCTTTCAAAGTAGTAAATAAAGAGTTTATTCTGTGATTTTTTTTTTAAATATTCTATTAAGAGTATTTTAATTTTTTTTTTAACTTTTAGAGTAGAAGAAAGTATACCCTTACTGTTACTATTTATAAGCACTTTCCTAATTATCCCAATTTCAAT
Organism: Lagopus leucura; assembly: GCF_019238085.1. Classification (NCBI taxonomy): domain Eukaryota; kingdom Metazoa; phylum Chordata; class Aves; order Galliformes; family Phasianidae; genus Lagopus; species Lagopus leucura. The sequence goes on along the minus strand of NW_024962265.1, from coordinate 17,185,135 downwards.
TTATTTCAAGTCTCATCATAAAATCATTTTTCAGAAGCTGAAGCTGTAAATGAAGCTGTAAATTTACACATACAAAATCTGTATGTGAGATCCACAAATGCAAATCTTGTGGTCATCAGAAATCACCAATGGTTTAACATTGTTATTGAGTAGTATCTAAGACTTCACAGGTTCCTCTCTGATCACAGGGACTAATTATTTTATAGCACACAGGTAGAACTTTCCCTAGTAACATGTACAATATTGCTTGTTCCAACATTAATCAAGAGAGGAAAAGACTACAGACCTCAGTATTTTATATATAACCTATGCAATTGAGGTGTTTCTGCCATATGCTCTAATTCAGTGGGCATCATCAAAAGCATCCAAATTTATTAAAAATGGAAAAGAAAAAGCAATAAAGCACACATAAACTCATTCACACACATAGCATCTCCTCTCAAGCCAGAAGAACAAAAGCAAACTAGTTTTGTTGACTTTGAAATTCTTCTAAGTACTAGAATTTTCTTTGAACAGTTCAAAATTTTCAGGTGTGATCACTCAGTGATAATCATCTCAGCTTCTCCTATGTTAAGTATAAAAGGGAAATAATTTAATGACTAGTCATATAAAATCTCCATAAATCTAAACACATTTGCCAGCATTTAAAAATAACTTTTATTTCCTCTATGAATAGAGGCAATGCTTCCCATGAAGAAATGTCATTCCTTTTCCAAATTTTTGTATTGTTTTAATAGTGAATATATTGTGCTAGTAATTGAATTTGTTTCATTATTCATTGTTTTGTTGTCACAAAGTAATATTTAATGCCAACTTGAGATATACTAAATGTTTAATTTGAAGTGTTAATTTGAACAGCTGCCCATTAACTAGTGGACAAGAAGACTATCAAATCTGATTTATCTCTCTTAGGGTTTTCATTCTACCTACTGGCAAATAATAGAAATGTACTAAATCAGTGGTGCATTTCTGTGATAAGAAGGAAAATGCTGCAGGCCACATAAAAGAAATGCATCAGTTGACTATCAAGACACTTTGGGAAAGTCCTTCCATGAACTGTACTCATAGTTTAACAGTATTCATAGTTTAATACCTAGCTTCCATAAAGTCTGTATTGGCTATGAAGTCTCCTAGGAATGATAGCCCCCATGTTAGCCCCTGTGTTAAGACAAATAAATGTTATGCACATAGTGGAAGATGTAATCTCTAATTCTCATTATTATTATATCTCATTAGAATAAGTAGCAGGGAAAAGCTTTACTGATCAAGTATCCAGTAATCATAAGATGAACATCAACAGTCAAAGCCAAAGGTGTTAAAGAAATAGGTAGGTCGCTCCAAAAATAATGCTTCCTATTTGTTTTCACTACAACACATACAAATAGTACAGTAACATTAATTGATAGAGCAAATTCTCAGCTAAAAAAACACTATTTTTCAGCATAGTCACCACAATTAGCTATGCATTTTTGCTGGTGATGAATAAGAGCCTGCATGCCACACTTGTAAAAATCTGTATGTCCTTCTGGAATGTTTTCACGTCATTGCCACCACAGAAACGCATCAACCACCACCTCACTGTGTTCATATCAGCTGTTTGGTCTCCATAAATGTTCAGCAAGCATCAGTCAATATTGATGAGTACAATATATTCTTTGTGGAGGAATTTAATGATGCTCTGTACATCCTTCCATGTCAGATGCCATTTTGACAGACTGCCCCTCTGCTGCCATGTATCACATGGCAACAAAATGTAATGGAATATTGGTGGGATGTTTCAGCCTGTACTGCCATGCCAGACATCCACTTCTGATGTTGCGGGCCAACATAATAAAAAAAGAGGTGTTACTTATGGCATATCTTTCCTATGTTTTTCTGAAAGCCTTTCTATGTTATTGTGCCAGCAGGATGCTGAAGTTGCAAAAGATGGGTCTCAGTGCCATTACTGAACATACAGACAAGCAATCCAGGAATAAATGTGTCTTGTATCTCAAAACAAGACATATGGAGCAAGAATATGCATGGACAGGCATTGGGAGCATTGTTTCCAGAATTTTCACCTATAGTGTAATTCAGACTGGTGAGTTTCTTAAAATTGTTTCATAATGCTGACCGTTTATATTGATATTTCATTTTCTTTATGTTGCATTAATTAAGATATTTTCTCAAGCAATTTGATTTTTTCTCTTTCACTCCTGATACATTTGTCACCTTCTTTGATTTACTGAAAGAACTTTTGAAAATAACAAGATACTTGTCATGCCACCCCTACAAAACAAATGAAACAGATATACTAAGAATATACTTTCCCAAACCTGGTTATTCTGTGATTATATGATTCTGTGAAAGAGAGAGAAATTAGTATTTACACAGTTACATTCATGCAATTAGCAAAAGTAACAAATGTTGACTGTTCCAGTCAAAAGAATCATTACATTTAATTAAGCACAAAAATTGCTACCATACTAAAAACTTTGGGGCAAACTGTATTAGAGTGTGCTTCCCTTTCATGAGTTCATGGTTTTACACAGAAATTATAAAGTTATTTCTGTGTTTTGATGCATTGTTTAGTATCAGGAGAAATATAATGGAATTCTGAAACCTTCCTCCTTTATTCTTTTTCCTCTTTGTACATTTCTTTTTTTACAGAAATACTAGATAAAATAAAACAAAATAAGACAAAAATTTACTACAACCATGGACAAATATAAAATTACTACCTAGAAAAGAAGAGACTTCCCAGAATACGATGAAAAAAAAATGTGGTATTTCAATCTGGTGACCTGAAACTAGTGTACCAACTGTCAAGTTCAAACTGCTGCTTATCATATTAAAAAAAAAAAAAAAAAAAAAAAAAAAAAAGAAACTGAAGAGATATTGACATGGATTTTGCAATAATTTTCCTCAGTATTTTAACATGAACATCAGTTTTACTACTTAGAGAGAGAGTATTTTTTTTTACAACACTGTAGTTTCCCGAAAGTCAATAAGGTGCAGCAGTGCAATTACATTAATCAGAAATGACCTTCTACATTTTTAACTTTTTCCTTTTTAATGTGAAGCATACATTTGAGAAAAAGATTATACTTTTATTATTTTAATTGAATCATCCCATTTTGTCTAAGACAGGGCATTGTACTCATCAGATGGCATATTTAACAGGTTCACATGTGGTTCAGTTCCCTTTCAGGCTAATTGCTGTGGGATCATAAAATTCGAAGGGATTTAGAGCTCAGATTTGCTGTTTCCTGATTATGAAGATATGAAGCTGAGTGTGCAGATGTATTTCCAGCTGCTCAGAGCAGAGGAGAGCAATGAAGGTGCAGAAACCTCACAGCCTGGGAAGATAAAAAAAGGGGTACACAATTGTTTCATGTGCTTTACAAGGTGAAGCAAAAAGAAGGGACATTGTACATTTTGCTGTTCATGGTTCTCCTCAGAAATTCCTTTCTCAGCCTCAATTATTTTTGTCCTGTTGATATTAATAGTTTAGGCAGTTGACTTCTAACAATGAGGAAGCAACTGCTCTTCATATTTATTTATTTTTTCTTCTGAATTAGTTCAGAACATATCAGCAATTGTGTTTTAGTCAGTGTGGTGACCTGGATCCTACCATCTTTCTTCCTCACAGTCACTGTTTACAACACTAAGATTGCTGACTGGGGCTTTGAATCACTAATATGAGGCTGTGAGCTCATGTTACTACTCAGTTTATATTCTGCTCTTATCCTCCTTTGAAAAAGAAGCTAGAGACAATCAAAACACAGCTTTAGTTTGTGAGCCAAGGCCTCATTCTTCTGTTTAAAAGAAAAGAGATCTTGAAAGATGTTTCACGTGAGAATACTGATCTGATCTAAAAAATTGAGGCTTGCTTAACCTGAAATACGGCTAAACACTCTACCATGAATGTTCATTCACTAAATGTCAGAAGGAAAACCAAGGCAAAATGTTGAGTAAGAATATGGAACTTGAAAGATAAGAGTTTAATGAAGTGAGGAAAAGGATGGTCTTATCTGTATGGATTAAACTAAGCCCACATTGTATTTATCAGCATGAATTTCCTCAAATTTATTTGGGAGCAACTCTTGATTTCCACTATTTTCTTACTTGGTAGCTGTCACTCATAACAATGACAGTAAAAATTGGCTGAATTTTGGGATTTGATCCAGTTGTTGGCTTCACTGTTCAATGAGTATGCTTATTCCTAGATTCATGTCGTGCAGTTTTTTGAGTGAGGAAGAAAATCACGTTTTTTTTCATTCCATCATTTCTCAGAATTTTTTAGCTTCTATGTGATATTTATACAACCAGATATGTGTTTCTCAGGTTGAGTAGCCTTCAGAAGTTTCAAGTAGCAATCAAACTTTTTTTAACTATCATTATTACCATTTATTTTGCTCAGATGTATCATGATTAATTGTATCTCCTCCAAATAATTTGAAAGTATATTTATTAGTTGTTTCTGTAGTTGGATTCTTCTTCTTGTCAGTTTAAGGAATCCAAACAGAAAATCTGCCTCTGTCTCTCCCACTACTCATCCACTTGCAGGACAGTTTAACAGACTTTCAATTTTGATGGCTTCTGCAAAAATAAAAATTAAAATGAATACAAGACTAAGTAACATTGTTAGCTATGTAGAATCATAGGCTCACTGAATAGTTTGGGTTGGAACGAACATTAAAGAACATTTAATTCCAAGCTCCCTGCCATTAGCAAGGGCACCTTCCAAAAGTTGTTCAAAGCCCTATTCAACCTGGCCTTGAACATTTCCAGAAATGGGTCATATAAAACTTCTCCTGGCAATCTGCTCCAGTGCCTCACTATCTCTGACAGCAAATAATTTATCCGTTATATCTAATCTAAATCTAACTTTTTTTTTTTTTTTTTTTTTTTTCTAAAAGCCATTACCCTTTTCTTATCACATATATATTTGCTGTGGATTTCAGTGACTTGACTGAATTAACTTTATTTGGCCTGAAGGATATCAGTCTTCTGTTCCTGCTAATGCTGAGTTTATAGTTTGTGCACTTTGACACATTCAAATTTTGACTGACATTAGAAATCACAAAGTCCAGATCTTTGTTCATTTTATGGTCTTGAACACAGTGGTAGTGTTCGTATTGGCCTACTGATTGGTGCTCTGGGGTGAATAACTTCCAGAATCAATGTCAAACTCCAGCTGCTCCATAACCAGTTGCACTGGAATTATGTGGTAAAAGTATTATGTGGTAAAGACTGTGGGAAGCCCACTTAGGATCAGTTCAAGAAGGACAGCATTCCATGGGAGGGACACCCACAGGGAGCAGAGGAAGAAAATGCAGATGAAGGAAAGGCAAAGTTTTACAGATGGCTTGCAAATCCCATTTCACTTTCCTCTGCATTGCTTGTGGGGAAGATGTAGAAGAAAGCATATGAGGGTGACTCTGTTTTTAGTTTTCTCAGTTCCTCAGTAGTTTCTACAGTAATCAGTAGGCAATAAGTTACATTAATCTCTCTGTGCTGAGTCTGTTTTCTCTTAACAGTAAGTGGTGAGTAATCTTGTCTTTATCTGAATCCTTTAATCCTTTTCCATCTTATTTTCTTCTCCCCTTCCTTTCAGTAGGAGAAGAGAGGGAGTAGTTGTGATGGAGCTTAGCTGTCCATTAGGGTGAAACCACCACATCAGTGAATAATTCTTCTCAAAACTGAGTTTCCTTACACTTAGAATAAATAAAAATTAGCTGTTGGTTACTGAGAACCAGTTCCCTTGATATTTTAAGTTCATAAATTTGAAACAGTGACGTTTGAAAATACTGGCTGTTATTGACTAAGATTAGTTAAGCTTCAGACACTTGCCTTGTTCTCTTACAAACGTTGAATACAGCAAGTTTTTCTTTCAGATGGGTATTCAGTCACAGTGGTAGTTACTTGCTGAAAGGCATGTAGAGCTAGTGGAAGAGCCTGAAGCACAATTTGAGTATTAAAGCAGTGATTTCTCCAAGCTTTGGGAGTCCTTGTAGTACACTCAGAAAATCCACTGAAATTTAGCCAATGGCAAAAACATTTGCAGATGTGGAAATCACTTTTTAATTAGTTTGTATGACTACATAAGGTAGGTTTGTTGCAGTAGTTACCATAATTACTAGCAGCAAAATTGATATAATAATGGCCATATGGGTCTTTTTCTGTAATTATCATTATTATCTAATCAGCTTCTAAACACTGTCCTGGTTTCTGAACGGTCGGAGATGACTTCTGGGGCTGTATTCCTCTCTTGTTGTTGGAAAAATGAATGGAAACACACCGAGGTTATTCTTCCCTAGACCATTACGATTAACAGCAGACACTGTTCTCGTCAGTGCTTTGAGTAATTGATATTTTGTGAAAACAAACAAACAAAAAGCAACCAAAAACCTCTATGTTGCTCAACTTACTTCTCTGCTTCTTTTTTGGTACTCTGTAGAATAGGAACAACTGCTTATTTCAGAGAGTTGTCAGCTTCTCTGAGCCATGTTGCACGGAGCCCAGGGCAATGTGAATTGAAGGTCTCAATTTTGGTATCTGTGTTCTCAGGCGACCTGGAAAATCAGCCAAGCCCTTGGTACTGGTCAGGGAGGAAAAGGATGCTGTGGAGAGAGTTCAATGCACAGTGTCACCTCTCTAAATATACTTCTTGGAAAAGATTAAGGCCCATGAAATTACCTTACAGCTGCCAGTATAGTTAGCATGATCCTTTAAGGCACTGCTTCACTCTCTCCACCTGCCAGTTTCCTCTGCAAATGGTATGCCTGTACGAAGAAAAGTATCATCATCCCAGAAAAAAATTAATTCACAGGTTCTTTTGCCTTTGATATAAAGATGTCACCATTGCTTCAGAAAGTGGTATTTTCTAGATATAATTTAAATTGTGTATTACATTTTTATTAAGGAAGACACCTTTCTGAAAGAAAAGATATAAAAAAGAAAAAATCCTATTTTCTTTTCCCTGATATTTTCTTATGCTTAAAATTCATCTTTCCTGAGATCAGTTTTGTCCATTATTCCTTAATAAGATTAATTCTGGCTGTTTGAGTGAAACATCTTCTAAAATAAAAATCTTTGCACGAACCTCAGATTTTCTTTGCCTCAGTGAGATCTGAAGATCTGTTATTTAGTTTTCACCAGAATCTTTGAAGGTTTCAGGTTAAGAATTAAAAAAATCACTGCAGAGAGAATAATGCATGTTGTCCCATGAACATGCAAATAAATGTAGCCTTCTGGACTCAAATTTATATTACAAGAGTTGGATTTCATTTTTTCACAACTTCAACATCTGTTCGCTGTTGAACCTCTGCAAAAAATTGCAGATTTGGTTTCCTGCTAAGTATATGCCTGGGAAATCTAGAAGAAATTCACAACTGATTTTTTTTTCTTTTCTTGGCAGTGCAGTTGCCTGAGAAATCAATGGGAAATATACATCTAGGATTTTTTAAACTGATATAAATGTGTATGCAAGAGTTTCCAACAAAGAAAGCCAGAAGAGTAATTAAAAGGATGATACCAGTTTCGTTTTCTTTGTTTCTTTGCCTTGTTTTTGTGAAAAAAAAAATCTGCTGGAGAAGTTTTGCTTGTATTCCTAAGTGCTTTAAAGAAAAAAATCCTTTTGTATGTAATGCTTCTGTTTACTTACATTCTTTTTGACAATGATCACAGGTTTTCTTCATTCATTTTCTCAAAAATAAACAGACAAATACTTCACAATCATTTTGTTCCAATTCTCAATTATTATAAAGGTTATAAACACTGATCTTCTGAAAATATATATTTTTAGTGGGATTACAAATAGAGATATTAAGATTTTGCAACATTGTAATTAAATACCAATTTAAATAGTATATTACTTTCCTTGACTAAAAAGGATTGTTTTAGATGAGGAACTACATTTTCATAATGTCATTTATGGATCTATGCGAAGACTCGAAGCTAAGAGCTTGATCTTAATAGCTTCCATGTCAGCTTTTGTAAGATGGTTACTCCAAAGTTGTGGTCATCTAGACAGCCCTATTTCTCTTTCAAAGACATAAAAGTTTCTAAGTGCCATGCCAGTTTTTAGTACTCACCTGAACTTAATAATTCATTTATCTATATATGAAGTTAGTAAATCAATGTATGATCAGAAAAGGAAAGCAATGTTTTAAGGTTGTTCTAAGTAATGCCCTAAAAATAAAAGGAGATTTTGTCTTAGTATTCACTAAATATCTTAAGGTTGATGTGTATAGAAAAGAAAATGGTTTGATATTATGAAGTGGAATGATGACTCAGCTCTGGAGAAAGACATTCAAACATCTTCATTGAGTACAGCAGAGGAAAAAGAAGAAAAATTTTAGTCTGTCCCAGACTTCTGAAAAATTAGCACACTGAATCACAGACCTGGTAGTGTATCCTTAATAAATCAAACATAAGAGGTCATATCATTTAAAAAGATAATATTAGCTAGCAATTACTAATGTAATATTTCCAATTAATAACTAGACTGTATCCAGCCACTACAGAGTTTTTACTCTGATTTCAATGTAAAAGATTTTAGAACTAATTATAGAAAAAATCATTAAGATTTCTAAGAGAATAGGAATAATGCTGAAATTGAAAGCAAAGACATCAAGGCACACATTTAATCTGCAATTAACAGTCATTTTTGTTGTTGAGTTAAACACAATAGAAATATCACAAGCATTTTTTCTTTATGGCTGTTAAATTCTGTTTTTATCTCAAGTCTACAGGTGTAAATAAATCTTGTACTGTAACAATGTCTTTTGTATCTTCATTTTATAACATAGTTGTACTTATAGTTACTTAAGAGATTTTATAAATAAATTATTATTATAATTACTGGGGGATCTGGGAGAGGGTTGTTCAGTTCTACGTTACTATGTTACTGAACTGGAGCAACAACAAAAAATTCAGATAAACTTTATTATGCTTAGATAGCAGCTTATACAATTTAAATGTAACCACGTTATATTATTATGTACTTTTTTGCTTCCAGGTGACACAGTAAGAAGTCTGTTAGAAAACATTCATGTATGCTGTTGTAATAAGATCACTGCTGATTGGTTTTCATTTGTTTAGTTGCTTGGTTTTGGTTCATTGGCTTTGGTTTTGTTGTTTGATTTTTTTTAAATAGAATCACTTTGCTTGTGTATTTATTCTTCAAAACAGCGTACAAATTTAGAAATCAATTAAATTGCTAGTAAATATTCCAGTAAATAAGAAAATATAGTAGTGAATATGAACAAACAAACCATCCTTTCCTTTCAAAACCAGTCTCTTCTTTGTACTTTCTTCCAGGCTGGAATTATCTAAGTCTCTTTCAGTGGTGCCTCTCTGCTGTGGTTCATTCATTGATTTTGCTACCAACAGCTCTTCAAACCTCTCTCCAATGTTCTTTGCATTTAATTCTTTTGCTTTGCTCCTGTTAGAGCAGCATAATTGTTTCATACTATATATATTTTTCTTGCATCTCCCTTTATTTTTTTGTTTCAGTGGTGTGCTCTCTGATTCATTTCACTTCAAATTCACAAGAAATGCGAGAGAACATAGTGGTGTGATATATGGAATGCAAATATCAACCATCTCCAGAGGTATCTAACCTGAGGTCTTGAAGTCCAATGTGCAATTCAAGGAGAGTCTTGGAGAAGAATACCAGGGCACATTCTTTATTTTTCCTATTAGAAGTTTGGTACACTTCTTTAAAAGACATGAAGGGTCTTAAGAATTCCAAAACCACAGATTTCTAGGTCTTTTTCAGTTACTTTAGACAAAACAGATAACTCTGTAGTTTGACTTGTAGAATACCATGTAGGGGTCATTGATCACAAGAGTGTAGTGAGCAGAAAATTGTAAGATAGGACCAATTAACTTTCTAGAAGATAGGAGCTACTGTTAGTGAGCTAGGCTATCAACTGGAAGGTCTGATTATGTTCCCAGTTTCAGGCTGAAAGCCGTGAAGCACAAAGCAGTACTGAGTGAGTTAATCTTTTATTAATACTACCCAGGATGGTTTCTGGCAGAAAGCTGTGCCCTCACTTTGGTGTAAGTCTTGCAGTTGATACCCATGCTTGCATTTACACAGCTTCTGGTTCAGAGCTAACGCAGAATATTTTTCAAAGATGTTCAGAGTTTCACATAATCCTTTTACATAGTTAGGATAAACATGATAACTCTCCAGTCATACACAATTTCCCACAAATATATCACAGTCACTAAAATTAAGAAACCTTTTTTTCTCCTTTTTTTCAGAAAAGTCAGCTAGACGATAACTTCAGATCATATGAGCTTCACCGGATCACCAAACCAACTGTCCAGAATTTTTACACTGTTTTACTTGTTGATACATCATCTGCAGGCTTTAGTTTCCTCTTGTGATTAGATTTATTTATTTATTTATTTTTCTGCAATAGTATTTATACTTTTCTTTCAGACTGCCTTAGAGGATTCTTACCATCTGTTGGCTTATTCACATGTGGAAATCTGCTTTGGACTGTGTTTCATAATTTTATAAAAACAAAATATGCAGATTCTACAGATATCACAGACATTTGGTATACATATATATTTTATACTCTTATTTTTTATAGTTCAAGTGATCTGTTTTCTATTTCAGAATTTGATGATTTTTTTCAGTGAAAAACTATCAAACATGATGATGTAGTTATAACTGAATTCTTAATACTAAGTACAAAGTAAAATACAAATTTCTCTATGTTATAACAAAGAAATACATAATTTAGTCACATATTTTGTTCCATCTGTCCATCCAATAACAATGTCTTCACCAGATCAACTTCTCTATGTAATGGAAAACTATTTTATTGCTTAGAGATAGATACATAATTCCAGTGCAAGGAAGCTCTGCTGCATTGGATGATGAAAAATCAAATACACCATTATAAGGAAACCCAAATGAGTTTGTAGGTAGGGTGCGGAATCTTAAGAACGCATCAAGTTTTTGTTAATGTAGAGACTAATCAGTAATATTCCTACAGGATGCCTGATTATGACATTTATTATTTTAATTGAAATAGTATCCCTAAATTTATTTTTGTAAATATTTCAAAGAATCACAGAACTAGAGAATGGTTTGGGTTGGAAAGGACCTTTAAGATCATCAAGTCCTCTTGTGATAGGCAGGGACACTTCCCTCTCGACCAGGTTGCTCAAAACCTGATACAGTCTGGCCTTGAACACCTCCAGGGCAGGGGCACCCACAGCCTTGCTGGGCAACCTGTTCCAGTGTCACACCACCATCACGGTAAAGAATGTCTTCCCAATATTTAGTCTAAATCTACCCTGCTTCGGTTTGAATCCATTTCCTTTCATCCTGTTGCTAGAAGCCCTTCTAAAAAGTCTCTCCTCAGCTTTCGTGTAGGCCCCCTTCAAGTGCTGGATGGCCACTATAAGAACCCCCCAGAGCCTTCTCTTCTACAGGCTGAAGAGCCCCAAGTCTCTCAGCCCTTCTTCATAGGGAAGGTGCTTCAGCCATCTGATCATCTTTGTAGCCATCTTCAGAAACCAGTACAACTGCTGAATGTCCTTGTTGTGCTTGGGGCCCCAGAACTGGATGCAGTACTCCAGGTGGGGTCTCAAGAATCACCTCCCTCAACATGCTGATGCAACCCAGGATATGGTTGGCCTTCTGGACTGCAAGTACACATTGCTCATGTTGAGTTTTTCATTAACTGACACCCCAAAACCCTTCTCCTAAGGGCTGCTTTCAAGCTCTTCTCCTCCCAACATATTTCTGTGCTTGAGATTGCCACAACCCAGGAATAGGACCTTACACTTCGTCTTGTTGAACCTCATGAGGTTGGTATGGGCCCATCTCTCAAGCCTGTCCGGGTCCTCCTGGATGGCATCCCTTCCCTCTAGTGTCAACTGTTTGTTTGTGGATGACACCAAGCTCAGTGATGCAGTCAATACATTGGAAGGAAGAGTGGCCATCCAAGGGGACCTGGACAGGCTGGAGAAGTGGGCCCATGAAATCCTAATGAGGTTCAATAAGGCCAAGTGCAGGGTGCTGCAATTGGGTTGGGGCAATCCCGGGTATTTATACAAACTAGGGGAACATCTTGAGAGCAGCCCTGCGGAGTAGGACTTTGGGGTCCTGGTGGACAAGAAGCTGGACATGAGCCAACAGTGTGTGCTTGCAACCTGGAAAGCCAACTGTGTTCTGGGCTGCATTACAAAAAAAGATGTGGCCAGCAGGGAGAGAGAAGTGATTGTCCCCCTCAGCTCAAATCTTCAATATTATTTAGGCAACCGAATTATAATGATTTTAGTGCAGTTACGGACCTAAGAATAGCTGTCCAATCAACTTGCATTTTCTGTAAACTGACAAGTTTCAATAGAAAGAATACAATAAAAAGCAAGCTTTCTCAAAAAAAAAAAAAAAAAAAAAAAAAAAAAAAAAAAAAAAAAAAAAAAAGATCAGGAAAGCACACAAATGCCTAGTAGCTAGTTAGTTCACCTTTAATGTGAGATAGCTTTGCATTGCTTAATTAGAAGTGGTCCAAAACCAATTCTTCCATTCTTCCTCCTCACTCTGCTACTGAAACATTCTTGTGGGAAGTCAATTTTGTGAAAAGCCTTCAGCATTCATTATGACTTAAAATGACAAATGATGATTACACAGTTTGTCAGCTTCAGTACTCAAGTGAATTCTATCTATAAGGCTATGGCTCCTCCTTTAGGAAAGAACAGCTATTTTACAATAGTACCTAGTAGTCAGATGACTACTTATGTCTTTTGTGTTGTTCTTTAACACTGACTTAGAGAGGAAAATGTTTGGAAAAGAAAGTCTATGCTTAACAGAAAAAAACTCAGAAAGTCTTTATACTTGTTACACTTTCAGCAAGTAGTTTAGTTTTCAAAAGAAGCAGGAAATGAAGCAGAATATACTTAGTAGCTAGTACTTCCTATTCCTGGATTCAACCACGCCAAGAGAAAGCTATCTCTAATTTAACATGAAAGAGGGAATGTGTGCTATTGCTCTCAAGATCCTCTGAAAATTTTGAATGTGTTCTGATTCCGTGTAAAACAAAAGTGATGAGAAGAATCATTTGGTCTGATAAACAAAGAATATTTTCCAAGCTGATTTTTATTATGATTATTATTTTCATTGAGAGTCAGTTGCTTCTTGTCTGTTAAGGATTTATGAAAGCAGCGATATTGCAAGGAAGAACTTTTTCAACTCATTCCTCTTTCAGATGAGGTCAATTGCAAGGGAAGAAACAGTTATCTCCTAAAGAAATAATTCTCCAAATTAAAATAATTTTAGACTCAAAGTGCAATTTAAAAGTGTTTGAAAAAGACATCCAGTCACATTTATACTAACATTCAATGTTAGAAACAAAGCAAAAACAAACCTTTATTCAGTGCAAAACAAATCCAGCTAAAATTGAGCCCAAAGTACAATACCTATTGTAAGGAGGATCTACTCCTGAAGAATAGGTCAGGAGATACAGAGCCATGTTGGCTTTTAAAGAACTGAAGCCTGTGAGAAGCCCATATGGGATTAGCTTGGGAAGGACTGCATCCCATGGGAGTGATACCATGCTGGAGCAGATGAAGAAAGTGAAGATGAGGGAGTGGCAGATGACAAAGCATTATGGATTGAACACAGCCCCCATCCAGTGTTCTCCTGTGATGCTTGTGGGGAGGAGGTAGAAGAAGGTTTGTAGATTAATTGGGGGGGAGGGTGTGGGGGGGAGAGATATTTGCAGTTCATTTTTAATTGTTAGTGTTCTAGTCTGTTTTCAGTAGGGAATAAATTCCATTATTCTCTCTTATATTGAGTCTGTTTGCTTCTTGACAGTAATTGGTGAGTAATTCCCTGTCATTATCACAAGTCACAATCATTTTTTTTCATCATATTTCATCTGTTCTTTTGAGGATGGGGAGTGAGAGAGAAGTGTGATGATGTTTAGCCATCCATCTGTGTTAAACTACCACAACTGGTAAGAAACATTTACAGACTGAACAGTAAATGAGTCACAGAAAGATGATCTTAAAGATAGAGCAGCCAAGCACATTGAAAAAATGTAATTGTTTTTTTTACTTTTCTGTAATGATAGAAAAATCATTTCAATATTGCTTATAAATTTGTGAACACTCAGAAGAATCAGACAGATCTGAAGATACGGGACAGAAATAAATGGAACTGAAACATAATGGAGACTTTTTAGACTTTGGGTACATGATTCTTTTGTCTGCATATGGTGATTCCAAGTTTGCATGCATTAATGAGGAAAATGAAGAAGAAAATTATTATTTTATAAATTATTATTATATAATAATTATATATTATTATCATTATATGATAATGATATTCCTAGAAAGAAATCTATATATTTATTTTTCAGTGCAGCTCTCAGCAATATTGTTGCAAATAAGGCAAGAATTTAAGTGAGAGGATAGTTGTGAGCTAAGAAGAATCCTGGATCCATCCTATGTATTGACTGAGGAGAAGTTTTCATACTTAAACAAACAAATGAGCAAACAAAAAATGAACAAGAACACTTTAACCAATCAACATCTGCAAAAAAACAACAGACAAACAAAATTTCACAAGCAATCAGCCATGTAATTAAAGATTTCTCCATCGTACTTATACACAAACTGAGGACATTCACTTATCATTTCCGAGAAAAATCTTTCCAACATCAGCTCTCATTGTCACGATTTTAAGGGAAAAAGCAGTGCAACAATATAGTTGTCTAAAAGTATACTCCTGCATTTTCACTTTTTACTCTAGAATATCAGTATATCATTCACTCATGGGCTTCTAAGGGAGACGAATGCTAAAGGTACATTGTATTTCTGAAGAAGTTCAGATTGTGAGACATTTCTTCCTCATAGTATTAAAATCAGTAATTAATATTAAGCCATGTTTTGAGATGCAGAATAGCTGTGGAGGTACCTTTCAGTTATACCTCGTATTCCTTGAAGAATACAGATTGGCTTGATCTTTGTCCGTGACTCCATCCATAGTGAAAGTTGGCAATTTACATTTGAATTCAGAGCAAGGTAAAAGCCACATTAACACTGTATGAAATAGCTGTGAAAGAACAAGAGTCAAATCCAACTGTGTATTCTTCCTATGGCGTGGGAATCAGCAGGTTTCTCATGCTTACCATAAGCATTAGTGGCGGGAATCCAAAAGATCCCTCAGGCTTGTGATACTGAGCACTGCAAAGCCTGAGCTAAGGCGCTCAATTCTGTCAATAAAGTGCACAGCAGTGACTGACATCCAAATTAACCTAGATACAAAATGCAAAGGAATTATGCATCTACTAGATTAGAATTCTCTACATAAGCAACGTGGAATTTATTCTGGAAGTTGTGAGTGCCAAAGATGTGAAATACACATGAGTAACTGATACGTGTCTTTTCTGAAAAGAAATGCTTTATCATTTTGTCTCTGCTAAATATGTATTCGGACAACCAATCCACTAGTGATTGCATGCACATTCTAACAATTGATGAAAAGCTACAATTCCTTACTTTGTTTAGTAAAGCCACATTTAGAAATAATTTCTGTAATTTTAATAACAGAAATGGTTAGAAAAGTATTTCCCATCCCATACAAGGATTTTAAATGCAAAACAAAGCAAAATAAAACAAAAAAAAACCCCTCCAACAGGAATGTTCTCTTGAAGATAGCTTTGAATTGCTCTGCGGATACCTTGACCTGAATTTGATGTTTTTTGTTACTTCCATTCTAATTGCAGCAGCTATCTGTAGGCTGTCCTGGAAATCTCTGTAAGATGTCTGCTTTTGTTTCAAATGTAATAGTTAATATTCTGTTAAGATCTCAGACATTTTTAAAATCTGATTCCCGGGGAACTTCTTACAGTTTTTCTCACCTGGATGTTCACTCCATGTGTTCATATTGAAGGTGATGCTACATTTGTTAAACTATTACTGTGATAGAAGGATGGATTAATTTATTCATTCATTCTCACAAGCCTGGCATAAAAGTTAGATGCTGAGATGAACAGGTGAGACTGTATACAAATCTGGTTCATCTGCTGCTTGTAACTGGCGGAGAAATGTGCATTTCTGTGCCAAAAGAGAATTATAGCAGAAACTGGATATCAAAATCAGACTTTTTTTTTTTTTTTTGACCTTTGTTTCCAGAGGAGCTGAAGAGTCAACTAAGAGTTTCACTGTATGTTGTGAGATTATTTGCACTGAAGCACAGAGCAGGAAAGAAAAACAAGATTAGGTTAAATAGTATGAATAGAATGAATGACTAAAAGAATAATAATGGTTGTGTCATATTCAAACTGTTTAACTTGGCAGTCATGGCATTTATGTTCAAAATAGCTGTAAGCAAATCAGTCTACCTATTCCCAAGATTTTCTAAATACCAGTTCCTGTGTAGCCAGGAGAGAAGTGGTTGCATTAATCTGTTAAGACAGTGAAAAAATATTTTCAGTAAAGTTAAGCTTAGTAAAGCAGGAAAAAAAAAGACAAAACCAAAGAATCCATGGTCTGAGAGGGAGGAACAGTAGTTGTCTCTTTAGGAGACAACTATACAATCCTATACAATTATGGAATTGTATAGGATTATTTTAGGTGCAAGAGATTAATATATTACAGGAAAATGTTAGTTGGATTGGAGAGGAACGTTAACAGGAGATAAGTAAATTCTTTTAGTGATGTTGTATTTGTGTCTGAAGACTAGCTGTTTAATAGAATCATAACAAGGGAAATCAGAAAAAAAAAAACACCAAAAACCTTTCTCAACTGAATTGCAGTTGTTGACTAGATGGATGAATAAGAAATAAATAGATTACAGATGTTTATTTAGATAAGAACATTTAATTTAAGTAAGAACTTATTCTAGAGTGTTTCTTGAACTTATTTCTCCTGAGTCAATGTAAGAAACTAATTGTAGTGGTACGTTGCATCACAATAAATATGGCTTCAGATAGCTCTTCCACCATATAGTTCTAAGGATTTCAGAGAAATATAGAAAAACAGTCTGTTCCATTTATAGATAAGGAAGTGTTATGTCTTGTATTTCCTTCTCCATCTTATTGATATACTGAATTTACTACCTCATTCTATTCCCTGTTTAATTCTTTTATTGCAAAATTAAGCTCCAAGAAGAAAACTAACTTATGCTAGTAGCACAGGACATTATGATTTTGATTATGATGCTAGACAGGCAACAATTAATATAACAGTATTCTTAAATCACTAAATTTTAAACAGATAATAAAAAATAGCATGGTTACTATTTCATAGGTAGCAGATTAACATCTATATGTCTTATATATTCATGCCATCATAGTAAAACTAAAAAAAAAAATAAAAAATCTCTTCAGTCTGAAGTGAACATCTGAGTTTAACATTTTTATGCCACTGCTCTTTATAGTGATTAATCTGATGAGTTCTGTCATTATAACAAATCTAACTTCTATAAAAATTATATAAAAAGGATTGTCTGGAAACCCTTCCTAAAGAGATCACTTTACATTCACTTTACATAGGATAATTAAAAATAATTATGTGTGGAAAGAAATCATCATTTTTTTTAACAGAAAACTAGAAAAAAATAAAAAAAATAAAATGCAAATCTACCAAAGAATGTTGAAGAGCATGTTAACACTCCTAATTGTCTTTCAAGTACTTTCAATTAGTATAAGTGAGTCACTTATTTAGGATTTTTTTTTACAGCACTAGTCATTCTTCTGCTTGTATATATTGTTCATATATATATGCACACACATACATATATACACAAATTTCTCTGTTGTATTAGAAGGATAAAACTATATATATATACATGTTTTGATAGTTATTGACATCTAATGAGTGCTCTATTCCAAGAAAAGTTTGAAAATAAAAAAATAGAAAGCTTGTAAAGGCTTTTGAGTTGTTGGGAGGGCAGCAACTGGAAGTTAAACTGACAAAAGGATATAAAGATGTTGAACAAGAGTGGCATGTGGCATCTATAGCACTATAAAAGACATCTATTCAATTCATATGGAAAGCTTAACAACATAGTATAATGTTGACAGTTGCCATCTTCTTAAATGGAAAACTGTCCAGTTTTTGATAGCACTGTGAGCACAGGTATCTAGAGAAACTGTCATCCTGAAATTTTCTTCTGAATTATTTACAAGCACACTTTTGTTGTTGTCACGGTTGTGGTTACAAATGATTTGTTCATACTTTTCAACCATAATTATTGTTAATAATATTTATCTTCTACACGTTGTCTTCAGGCATCTTTCACTTCAGTTTTCAAACCTATTAAAGAATTATTTTCTTCAGTGTAAATTAAAAACTCAGCTTCTCTCCTCCACGTCACAACTAATCCCCAGAAAAATTTGGTACACTGATGTTTTCATCCTCATAAATCATCTGGTCTGCAGTCATAACTTACCTGGAGTGCACAGATAATCTGAAGATGTCAGGAGATGCTGGTAATGGCCAATCTGAGTACTCCTAAATCAAATTGGACGAACAGTACCTGATTTTGCATATGCTTTACTTACAAAGTATTTATCCATCTTAGTAAGTAATCTACATGACGGGCGACTGTCTCAGGTAACTGATGAAAACACTGTTATACTCCTGGGATAAGAGACCAGATTTTATTCTTTTGCAGAAAAAGTGTCTGTCTGTATTGTATCTGACAGCTGGTGCAGTGATTTAATGCATTTCTTCTCAGCAGTAAAAAAAAAAAAAAACAACAAAAAAAACCCAGAATCTGCTTATGTTATTGCTGAAATGATGTTCACAATATTTTCTAAAAGCTGTTTATTCATACATTCCAACTATTGTCTTGTTTGTCATATAAAGAAATCTCAGCTATGTAAAAGAATGAAAAAGCTGCTAATAATAATATAGTTTAAAAAGCCATGAAGTAAAAGAAATAGGCAAAGGAGTTTGTGAGCAACTTTCTGTCTTCATTCAAATATCTATCCAACATATTAATATATTTTAAATTTGTATATAAAAAACCTTCTTTACAATACCTGAAGTTATGAAGATATAAAAACAGGTGTATATAAGGCTATCTTAAATGATAAAGAAGCTCTGTTTCACAGAGCATTTACTGGGACACGACTGTAGAAATATAGTAAATTTGAGAACTTTTAAAACATAGCTTTCTGTTGGTAGTTTCCCAGAAGCGAGACTTCCAGATGGCACTGGAAAAGCACAATCATGTATCAAGCCTTTAGTAAGCAATATTCATCATATTATCAGATATAGCAACTGTTGCCAAAACCTGACAATCAGCAAATTACTCTTGCAGTAAAGCCATTAAATGGACGAAATACAAACTGTGGGATACCTGTTAACAAGATCTTCAACTGAGGAGAGTGCCTGGTTTTCTTCCAGCATTTAGAAAGTAAGGCACACAAAGTTGCAGTACTTCGATTTTTGAAAGAAAACACTTAAAAGTTATTACTTAATACAGTAATTTGCTGACAAAAAATCATTTCATGGGAAAAAGGCAATTACTATAAGTGCTTCAAGGAAATACTTTTTTAATACAGAAATAGGAAGTGTTTTCTTGTCCCTGGCTTATGTTTATGTCATTTGAATAAACATTCCCTCTGTTCTAAGATTTTTCCTATTAATTTTCCTGTTGGTACCTGTACAAACACAATATTTCATTAGATTACTACAAAACATTAAAAGACAACAACAACAGCAAAAAACACAGCCTTCATACAGATGTGAAAATATCTTTTGAGATATGGCACTGGTGGACATAGGAAGAACAACAGATATAATGTACCTGGACTACTGTTAGGTCCCACATCACATCCTTATCTCTAAATTAAAGTGATATCTGCCAGGGATCAGTCTTGTGACTAATGCTCTTTAACATCCTTACCAATGACATAGACATCAGGATCAAGTGCACCATCAGCACTTTTGCTTACGACACCAAGTTGAGTGGCGGAGTTGACACAATAGAATGAAGGGATGCCATCCAGAGGGACCTTGACAGGCTTGAAAAATGGGCCCACAAGAATCTAGTTATGTTCAACAAGGCCCAGTGGACTGTGTTGCACTTGGGTTGTGACAATTCCAAATATATATAGACTGGGAGAAGAACTCATTGAAAGTAGCCTTGTGGAGAAGACTTAGCATTTCTGGTGGATGAAAAGCTGGACATGAGCCAGCAGTGTGTTCTTACAGTCCAGAAGGTCAACTATATCCTGGGCTGCATCAAAAGAACAGTAGGCCAACATGGAGAGGGAGCTGGTTGTCACCCTTTACTCTGCTCTCGTGAGGCCCTCCTGGAGTACATCATACAGGGCCCCCAGCATAAGGAAGATATGGAGCTTTTGGAGTGGGTCCAAAGGTAGGCCATGAGGACTATCAGAGGGCTCTCCCTTAAAGAAAGTTTGAGAGATCTGGCCTTATTCACTTGGAGAAGAGAAGGCTCTAGGGAGACCTCATTGCAGCCTTTTAGTACTCAAGAGAAGATTTATTCAAGCAGGAGGGAGACCAACATTTTATATGAGTAGACAGTGATAGGACAAGGGGGAATGGCTTTAAACTAAAAGAAGGGAGATTTAGGTTAGATGTTAGGCAGTAATTTTTTACTTGGAAGGTGATAAGGTGATGGAACAGGCTGCCCAGAGAACCTGAGGGTGCCCCCCATCCCTGGAGTTGTCCAAGGCCAGGTTGGGTGGGACCCTGGTCAATCCAGTCTAGTGGTTACAACCTGATCCATGGCAGAGGACTGAAACTAGATGATCTTTAACATCTCTTCCAACCCAAGCCATTCTATAATTCTATGACTAAGAAAAAGATAATGCCGTCAAAAAAGAGTAATCTGATAGTGACCACAAATACTATCATAAGAAACATATATCTTAAAATAGACAATAATTTAGCTTCATAAATTCCAGTCAGGGAAGCGTAGTATAAACAGAATATATCAGTGTACTTTTAAGTACATCATTATGATCAGAGCATTAGCCAGACTAATAAAAATGTTCATTCTTGGCAGCAATCTTATACAAGGTCATTTTAAATAGTTTAGAATAAATATTTCCATTTAGAAAAGAGCAAGAAGAGCTATGTATAGATAAGATAAAGAGAAAACAAAGCTAGGTTCTTCTGTCTCCTTCTCTTCTAATAAATACAATAACAAAGAAATGTAAAAAACTTTTTGTGAATCACATACAGAGATAGAAATTTTGTCACCAACTTTGACAAATCCTGTAGAGATTGAATTTCTGTAGCTGCTCAGGAAATTGACAGAGATTATGAATTCTCAAGCTGTTAAGTAATAATTTTCAGGGTTAAGAATTCCTATCTTCTTTGATATTATACCACTACTCAACTGGAAGTATTTAATCTCCCTCTGCAGTAACTAGTGTTGACTGCTGCTGTAGACAATATATTGGATTAGTAGAGTGTTGGTTTGTTTTGCTATAGTTCTCTCTATGTTTAGGTAACACTGGCTCCAATACACAAGTAATCAATTTGAGAAAATAGCTCAAGAAAAGGATTGTTGCATTTCAAACTCAAATACTTATTTTAAAAACAGTCTAAATAAGCATTTAAATACTCTTTTTGCCATCTTGTCAGTTTGTCCCCAATCTGACAGAGAAGTAAGAATGGCCTGATATATTATTTAATTAAAGAGAACAGGTACAATAATAAATTATATTGTAACACATTTCTGTGAATCATTAAAATCACTGTATAGCACCTGAAATTCATTTCAGTCAAAACTGAAAATCCTCCACCTACCTTCTTTGTCATTTCAGTTATACAGTCCACTGACTCTTAAATTTTAGATCAATCACAGAAGTATTGATTTGAAAGAGGTATAAAAATCGAAGCTGAATGAACACATCTGACTTGTTCATAATGCATGATCAGCTTTGAGAAAGAGAAATTGTGAAATAATGTGTTGGAGAAATAGTTGGACTGTGACTTGAATAAAGCAGATTACATTAGCAACAAATCAATGACAGAACAAAGCATTCCATTTCATGCTTTTTGCAGTAAGCAGATGCAGAAAAGTAGTGTGCATGATACAGTCCCATCCACATTCCATTTTCTAAGTTGGGCAAGAGAATAAAAATGCATGCATACTGCAAACAAAAATGACATGTTTAGATATGGAGCTGCAGTTGTTATCTATCTTTGAAACTAAGTTCAGTTTGGAATTGTATGCTGCTGATCACAACATATGATGAAGATATATTTTCACAGCAGGAAGACCATAAGAGCAGTAAAGCAGTTGCCAGAATTAATTACCTGATATGACTAGGATGCCAACTTTCTTTATTGAACTGCAAAAAAGTCAGACTGATATTTCTTTATTATATTCCCTCTCTCGTTCTTCACTGCCATCCCTTTGCTTTAAAATTTTGTACCAAGATAAACTTTGTGCTGGATTTTATGCAGAAAGTAAGAGATGAGATGGAAATGAAGCAATAAAACCTGAACATAACAGCTTAGAACATATGATCTATTCTTGCCCTAAAGATGGATTCCCGCTCCTGGGAAATGGTGAAATAAGAAAAAATTAGAACTTACGTGTTCTGAGAAAAAAAAACAAAAACGTTTAGTATGACTTAAATTTTTCAGTACCCTTTTAAAAGAGTTGCTTATAAAATAAATAAGAATGTAGGGATGTGACTAAGAGCACATCACATCTCTTTGACATATAACATATAAATAATAATAATGTGAATAGAGAGATGAGAAATTCTGTTTTTTTTTCTTTGTTTGTTTGTGCATTTGTTTGTTTGTAGGAGTAGCTTTCTTACGTGGCCTAATGTATTTTTTGGCAGTGAAGAAATCAGAGACAATGTATTGCGTGTCCCAAATAATTTGAGAAGCCTTCACCTGTTAGCATTTTCAAGGGAAGAGCTGTATTTTTTCTTACATAGGTAGATAAACACAAGTTTATGAATTCTGTAGGGTGGAAAGTCTTTTTAATCTTGAGTAAAGGAGTCAAATTATTTCCTGAAATGCTATGTATTCAAAGGATTTCTTTAAAATAGAGTGTGGACTTAAAAAAGTCTTTGCTGCATAATGGAGTTTTCAGAACGTCTGCTGAAACATGCTGAAGAGGCAAAGTCAGATGTGAGACAAAAGAATAACCCTTTCATTAAATGCAGCTGATTTCTGCTTTTTGTGTGTGCACTTTCATGTGTTTTTTTTTTTTTTTTTGTTTTTGTGTGTTGTTTTGTTGTTTTTTTTTCCCCTCAAGCATAAAGGAAGATTAAAAAATGTCTAAATTAGTAGAAATATTAGATGAGAAAGGAGTTTGGTACAAACTGTTATGCTATTCCAACCCAAAGAAATGAAACCTGGATAATATTTTTAGTATCAGAGATATTTCATTGCAAAAATCTAAAACCGTGATTATGAAATGAAAAATCCTTAATTGGCATAACTCTCAGTTACAGCTAAACAGCTCTGTATTACGCCTATAAAATCCATGGTCTTTTTAATTTAGTTCAGTCATCAGTGTTTCTCTTTGAATTTGGAAAACATCACAATGATTTCTGTATTCCTTTTGCTTTAGCTACTTGGTAATGTATAACAGTAAATTCTGACTTGGCACATCCATTACAAAAATAATGTAAGAATTATCACTAAATTATAGGTACTTCACGCATTTCTACACAACATGAGGAAAAAGTTCACTTTTCTCAAATACAAAAGCTAGATTCTTGAGGTTCAGGAATTTAAATTGTTCTTCAATAAAACTGAAGTTTCTCAAAGATAAAACAAGAGGCCATTTCTGCAAAATCAGGGCTTTTCAACTCAAATGGAAGAGAAATAAATTTTTCACATACTTCAGCAGACATCCATGTTTCTCTTACAAAGCAGCTAATGAATTTCAAATGATGCAATTTAACAACAAGAAGGAAAGAATAAATCAAAAAGGCAAACCTTTGAATTTACAAAGAGTTTATCATAAGTAAAAAAAAAAAAAAGCTAATAAAAAAGTAGGAAATAGAAATTTTATCCTCAAGTCCTGACAAACAAAACAGAAAAGCAAAGACTCTCTATATTTAATTTTGTTTGCAAGAAAAGGGGAAGGAATGATAGGAAAACTGCAGTTTCACTAATATTAGCAGGCAAATGCATGTTCCATGTCACACAATAGAGTATATCCAAAATCTCTCTTAATACATGAATGACATATTAGCTATTTGTGTGACACAGGGAATCAGTACAGTCTCAATTATTTTTCCATCATCATAATTCAAATTTGTTATCAAAAAATGCTATATGCACTGCTGGAATAATTGGTTTCCTTAATGGATTTTCCAGTTCTTATCTCTTAGCGTACCTCTGAGTACAAGTTTTTTCTAGTGTTTTCCTAAGATTAGGACTCTCAGAGTATTTATATTTCATAGATCTTCATATACCAACAGTAGACGTCTCATCACTGTTATTTGCTATTATGAATTCACAGAATTTGTGCAAACCCATGGGAATCTCACACTCTGTGAGAATAACTTGTGTAAGCTTCAAGTGGCTACAATCTAGATATAGGACACTTGCTTTTGTCATGACTTAAAAAATAATAAATAGATTAATAATAAAGTAGCTGGAGGCAACTCGAATGTTTGAGAATTGGCCAAATTACAATTATAACTGACAAAAGGAATTTGCAATGGGAGAGTGCTGGACAAACATAACTCTATGCATCATTACCAGAGTCACCTACAAGAACATAAATGAAAGCTGTTACTTCAATTTCCATCTAGAAGTAATTCGTAGTGAATGCAGAATATAGAACACTGCTCTCTCTCTCTCTCTCTCTCTCTCTTAATATTCACATAGAACTTAGTGTAATAATCCAGCTGACATAGTTTATGTTATTAAATGTGATGGTTTACAAGGGCTGTCAATGATAAGCCCACGGTTTTTCACAAGTCTGTACTGAAATCTGAAACAGACAGCATCTACCTGAGAAGGGCTACAAAGCAATGAAGCACTAATTTGATCAGATATGGGAAAATGTGTTCTTCAGGATATCTTTGTGAATATAATGTCTTTTCCTCTCCCTCTTTTAATAAACTGTGGACTACTCATCATTCTGTGAGAACTTGCTGAGCCAGAAAACACTCCAGATCTTTTCTTGCAAACTACACAATTCTTGGGTACTTATTAGATCCATGTTGCTTTCGAAGTAATAACACTGATACTGTGATAGAGATGTTTAGGTGCTTTTATGTTCAGAGTAGTGTCATGCTTTTTAATAATAAATATGACCATTGTGGACTTTTGATGAACTAATTAAGTGAAATGAACACTAGAGAATATATGATAATGTTCTTATTGCCATTCCTAAAACTCTCATTATTTCTTTTTGTTCCGCCAGGTATCCTTCATATTTTTCTACTCTTTCTCTTCCCTTCCAAAAATTTCCACTATGCTCATGTACTGAATAATCTTTTATTACTTAATGTGCTAATATTATCACTTCTGTAATTTACAACCTTTGTTATGCCTACATGAATGATATTTAACAATGATATACTACAACTACAAGTTTTAAGCATTCGTTATTTTTACAATTGATGTAACATTTGTCTTATTTCTCGAATCTAGGAAAAAAATGATCAGTACTTAGATACATTTAGATGATATTTTAGTGGAACTAATTTAGAAAAATACATGATATAATATTACATCCAAATAACTTCATGCAAAAAAAAATCTTACCTTAGTTTATCTTCTATGCCTTGTGCATACATGTTAATTTGTAGCTGACTGCATTTACTTTTTCTGTATGACATCCAGGGCAACACAGGAAAAGGTGAATGCTTTTCAGAAGGGCTTTAGCCATTAGCAAATCATTTTCCCTGCTTTCTCCTGCTGACAGGACAAGTAGCAATGCCAACAGAAGGAAAAAAAGTGCTAAGAATAGAACAGAATTCATTACAAGCTATACTTCTTGAAATTGCAAATGAAAAATGGATTGACTATATTGGAAGTCAATGCAGTACCTAAATAGCATGTAAATATTTTGAATTTCAGGGATATCTCTATTGAGGGCATGAAGGTGCATGCATTTATCATATGGACACGAAGAACTAATCTTTGGAAGGAAAAAAACAAAAAAAAAAACAAAAAACCAAACCAAATAACTTTGAAAAGTTCGTAATTTATAAGTAATAGACTCTAAGCAATGTGCAAGTAACATAGAATCAGCAAAAGAGAAAGGGAAGAGTATTCGAGAGACAGATGCAGACTGAATTAGACTGGAAGGGAATTTAGAAATGATGCAGGTTGGAGGAGGAGTTCAGTAACTGGTAAGAAAGAAATAGTTAAAATTTCAGATATTAAAATGCCATAACACTTCTATTTTTCACCCATTTTTTGATGCAGCGCAGGATATAGTTGGCCTCTGGGGCTGTCAGCACACAATACCAGTTCATGTCCAGCTTTTCATCCATCAGGAGCCTGAAGTCCTTCATTGCAGGACTGCTCTCAATGAGTTCTTTCAGTCTGTACACGTGTGATGGCCCCAACCCCAGTGTTACATCTTCCTCTTGACCTTCTTGAAATTCATTTGGTTTTCATGGCTCATTTTTCAAGCCTGTTATAGAATCATAGAATGGCTTGGATTGAAAAGGACCATAATGATCATCTAGTTTCAACCGCCATGCCACGGGCAGGGTGACCAACCTCTAGGCCAAAGTCCAGGTCCCCTCTTTGTATTGTATCAGCTCTGCCACTCAGCTTGATGTCATCAGTAACTAGCTGAGGATTCACTTAATCCCAGTGTCTAGGTCTCCAGGGGAAGATGTGAGTCTTCCTGGCACGTAGTATCCCCAGTCCTTCCTTCTTCCTTTCTTGAAAATGGGAGTGTTGTTTTCTTTTGTCCAGTCACAACAGACATTGCCTGACAGCCATGACTTTTCAAGTATGATGGAAGGTGACTTGGAAATCACATCAGCTATCTCCTAAAGAGCTTGGGATGCGTGTACACATTCAGCCTCATGAGTCAGTCTTGGACTTCCTCTTTTCTTGCAGCGGAAGGGATTTTTCTCTCCTGATCCACACCTAGAGGTTTAGGAATGTGAGAGTAATGGGAAGCCTGACTACCAGTGAAGACTGAGGCAAAGAACTTTTTCAGTACCTCAGCCTTCTTCATGTCTGTTGTTTCCATTTCTCCCTTCTCATTTATAGGAGCAGGTTTGCAATTTTTAAAATTATTAATTTATTTATTTATTTATTTTGTAAGAGAATAAAATTTTGTAAGATTCTGACTAAGCAAAAAAGCTTTTTAAAAACAGCTCCATGAACCATATTTCAGTTTATAATTTACACAAGCTGAGCTGATATTCAGAATGTAAAATTATTACACACAGTGTTGCAGCATTTTTTGATTATGAATCTTTGCCCCCATAAGTTAAATTCTTCTACAGATGGTCATGTATGTGATTGCAGATGTAAAGCCTGGTTTGATTTGATAATTACACGGGCATTATTTCTTTATCCAGAATTCTAAGTTATGTACATTTATTCTGAAAAGGCAAGAACAGCATAAACATTTAACTTGGACTACTTGAAAGGTATCAACTGTTCAAGTGACAGTTTCACCTTCAGAAAATACACTTTTTTTTGCTAGAAATGGTGATGCTATCATGCCGCTGGCAATCTATGATACAGTCATGTCACAAATAGGTGTCAATTCTCATTACATTCTCAAGTATAAACTCCACTTATCAGTTCCCACATAGTTGCAGATTTTTTAACAATCCCATTTTACCATGATTGCACAGAAGCTCAACCTCAAATATCATATCTTTGTAGGAACTACTGTAGATGTATCAGATTTGGTGTCAACGGTTCACGGGCTTGTTTGGCCCGGTTCCGCGCCTCTGGAAAAAAAGGAAATGGGGGACCTCAAAATAATTGAAAACAGCTGCAACGATCTGAGGAGAAACAAATTAATTTACTAAGTATATTATTGGAATGCAAGATAACACATTATAATACAATATAATCAGAATTGAAGCTAATAAATCAAATATAATGAGAGAGAGAATGCCCGAAAGGTGGATAGGCCTCACCACAACGCTGAGGTGAGATGCGCAGTCCAGTTGAGCAGCAGGGAGACGGGAGCAGTGCCCATGACAAAGAGCAGGCGAAAAAAAGCACATCAGGTGACCTTGCCAGGAGTTAAGTCTCCTTTCCCTGACCGCAAAGTCCCCTGGGGAATGTAGTTCTTCTCTTCTGGGCAGGTACTCAGGACTTGAGCATTAACAGTTAAACTCCCAGTGCCCCACATGATGTTATGATGTGGAATACCAAAAACCAAAAAATCACAAAATCATGACATTTGGGAGCAATATTTGTAGTTGGTATATGGGGATTTTTGTTTCAAATAATTATTGCACACACTAAGAATTTCTTGTTCAGCTGTGATGACAAACAATAGAAGTAATCCAGAATTTCTCTTTTTTTTTTTTTTTTTTTTTAACTCAGGTTATTTACTTACGGTTTTCTTAACTATTTTTTTTTCTCAGGAAAATGCTGCAGTCAACTTCTGTTCTTTTAATAGTGAAGTTTTGGGGTTCTTCTATTATCTAAAATTTGTAATACTTACTAGAAATATTTTTAAATAAATCTTTAGAAAATTATTAATTATGACAGAGCTTTTGCATGTATCATTTAAAAATCAAGCCACGTTGTTATGAGAAAAATACATCAATTTTCATTTCAGTTCCTTTATAGACTACTTTTGGTATAAAGCTATTTTCTAATTGTTTTAGCTAGGTGAATTTTAAGAAGTTCTCAGTGCTGTGATTCATATAGCACCACACAGAAAGAATTCAGATAACAACAATTATTGTGTGCTAATTTTATAGAGTCATGTAATATCTAATGTCTGATAATTGCAATTGAGCTGGCAATAAATAAAAGACTAAAAATAACCATAATATATAGCAGTTTTCAGAGACAATTTTAGAACAATAAACTTTGCCTTCAGTTAGTGGCATAGCACTCTGCTGGGTGCTACATTTTTATGTGGAAGAAACAAAAAACAACTCTGTAGAAAGGCAGGCAACTTTCTAATAAACAAGTCACAGTTTGTTCTAGCAGTCTCATTGCAATTTCATTCATTTCATTGCTTTTCTTATTAACTTTCCTGCAAAATCATTTTCATTTTAAGAATTTATATTTCTAGGCATTGTGCATTTGTATTGGTATCTTGCTAGTCTGTAAGTTTACTTCTAGTTAATAAAACTAGGATTTTTAAATCCTACTTGGATTTTATACCTGGATTTTTAAAACATGCTCATTTTAGAGCTTAACAGTTTCACTAAGTCAAATTTTAAGAATGTAAGGTGAAAAGAGAGGGAAAAAGGAAATCCACGTTAAACACCTACTTTCCTTAGGTGGTCAATAGAGAGAAAAATGAACTGAAAAGTGAAAGAGTTTGTTTAAGATAGCTATCTTCTTTATCCATAGGAAAGTAGGACAATTAGTAGGAAGTAATAAATATCATTCTTTCTACAGGATATGACTTGTCTGACCCTCTGCTGAAGGTATCCTACTATAACTCTACTCATCTATCTTGCGTAGGAGTGAAATGGTGCAGTCACATGAAAAATTCTGTTATTTTCTTAGTTTGAAGTGATTGAATATGCATATTCCACAGAACAGACAAGTGCAGGAAAAAAAAAAAAAAAAAAAGCAAAAACCAAAGGGAAAAATGAGTATCTTTGGCACATATGTCTTCCTCTGAACTGCAGCGTAGCTACTCAAGTAGGAATCTTAGTATGGAAGAGCAGCAGAAGAAAGAACTTTTAGAAATTTCTTTTTTTCTAGACAGCAAAATGCTTATCTGGTTCATAGTAGGACTCTAATTAAGCTCCAGCTAAATATGCAGGCATTTCACATTTTATCTTCCCTAGATGAAAACCAAAACAATCTTATAAATAAAAAGTAGTTCTGTTAGTTCTTTTATGGGAACTGTTGATCACAGCCTGAACCTCTGATTGACCACCTGAGGCAAGCACTGAGTCAGCCACAGGAGCACAAGTGAAGGCAATTCACCTGTGCTACCGGATAGGGTGGAGCCTGGCTCCACCTCTCCTAGATCCCATTTAAGTGCTGACTGCCACTAAGGAAGGATCTCTTTCTGGCGAAAGTCCAAGTCGTACGTTGTGCACAAGGAGCGAGGAGGGCTAGCACACAGATGAACTCTTACAATAACAGAAACTCGAAGCTTGTGAATCCTGGCCATCTACAGGTGTTCATTTGAAGAATTGTTACTTATCAGGCAAAGGGAGAAAAAAATCTTTAGGGGCGTGTGCATATTTGGGCCTCTTATGTCTAATCCATGTCAAAAGCAGTGCCACAAAAAGAAATCACTATATGAGGGTAGTCAGAGGTTCTCTTCTGCAGGGGAAGGACGTTCCTAACTACTGATCACTTGATGTATTTCCAGGGAAATATAAACCTAATACAGCTGATAGGAATGTTTCTTGGGAAAGGTTTCAAGAACACTGATATCTGCTGGAAGGACAATTCAGTGAAAGTAAGGGTGTAAATGTCAGGAAAATTTTATAATATACGTTTTAGGTAAGTGGGGTTTGTAAGATGCTCTGCTGATATAAGACTTGCAAAAAATAATTGACTGGGGATAAGTAAGCATCGAAGTCAATAGAAGCTTTGGCTGCAGTGATGAGAGAGTACATCCTGAAGCAAGTGAAGAAAAGTAGTAGCAGAATAAACCTTCTGGAGCTCAGGAGATTGATCTTTGATCTCCTCAGGAAATTGGTATACAGAACCTTGTGGGAAAGGGACCCAAAGGGCAAAGGAGCCAAAATAGCCAGCTGATCCCCAAGGACAATCTTCTTGGAACAGAAAAATAGTCCATGGTAGGAGCAGAAGAATGAGCAGGCGTAATTAATTAGCAGCACAGCTTAGGTGAGTGGAGACTTCATGACTAAGCTGAAATGCACAAAAAATGGTCTAGAAGAAGTGAGCATAAAAGGAAAATCAAAGATGTCCAGATGCTGAAATGAATAAAGTCCAAGAAGGTCACAATAATGACATCTAGAGGTATGTCAACGGTGAAAATGCAATACAAGAAAAAAAATGTGTACTGCTGTCAAATGAGGTCATGGCTGAGTACCAGTGGGTGTTTAAAAAAAAACAGTAGAGAGAGATTCAATGTCCTCCTCAATTTCAAGGTCTGCTTAGGCTGTCAGGCAGTGCTAAGATCAGAGTTGTTCCATGAGGGAAGACCAGCTGGTAGTCAAGGACACAGGTCAGAGAGTGCTTTCACTGATGGGGTGCAGTTCAGTATATCCAAGCAAGACTGATACAGTCAGCTGCAAATTCAGTCAGAAAATGCAGTCCAGATAGTAAGTCAAGACCAATGGGCAACAAGTCTGAATGCACCTGCAGTGTATCTAAAGTAAATGTTGTCTATTTAGAACTGAACCTAAATGACTGTGTACAGGGCTGGGGTCTCAAATGAGGTTGGTCAGGACAACAGAATCTGTTTTTGCACTCAGGGACTTTTAACCATGTATTCCCAGAAACTTCACCTAACTGCCATGACTTGTCAAATATTCTTATTGCCATTCCAGTTCCCACAGTTTACTAATTCACTCCTGAATCTATTCTATGATAATCTCAGAAATGCTTTTGTTGAACCTACTCAAAGCATGTACAAATTATTCATTTAAAACTCTATCTCAGAAGAAATACTACTCAGATCATAGTGGAAATGGAGAGGAAGGAATGAAGATAAGAGAAGCTGTGCAACAGCTTCAGTAGCACTGGGCTGTAAGGATATGCTTCTCCTGCCTGCTTACATTCCTGTTTAGAGTATTCTGGCACACTCCTTTTGCAGTGGAATTGCTGTATATTTTTTTCTTTCAGCTTTTACATTACTGAAAGACTGCAAATGTCAAGTGTTTCTGATATACCATTGTACAGAAAAAATCATCTACACTTCCTACATGCTTCAGTTTAATTGGTTTTGAGGCCAGGAGCTGACACACTTGCTGGAATGTAATGTCTGATCAATCAATTCTTCATAAAATCTCTTCAGAACTGCACTGCAAGTCAAATGTAGCTCAAGAAAGATGCTGATCTCAGTAATAGCTTCTGCACAAGAAATATTCATGTGTGTTTAGGAAATAGGCTCATGTTTTCTCTGCCCCAATTTATATCACATTTACAAATTGAATTGTAGAAAAATTGTAGCTTAAAATAATATTTTAGTGGTAGTTTTTTCAGTGGCGCCAGTTTCTGGATGCAAATTTATAATTTTCAAGAAACTAATTTTTCTCATGAACATGATAACCCAGTGATCATATTTTGACAAGCACGTGTGAGAATTTGCAATGTGCAATGAATAAGTCACTTATCTTTCACCTAGGAAGAATACAGGATGCCGTCCAGACTTGCAGACAAGGGATCAGGAAAGCCAAAGCACAGGCAGAACTGAACTTGGCAAGGGGCGTGAAAAACAATAGAAGATTTTGTACAGGTACATTGGCCAGAAGAGACAGATCAAAGCGAGTGTACCTCCTTTGGTAAATGTAAAAGGAGAGCTAGCTTTAGTGGATGAAGGCTGGGGTACTGGATGAGTTCTTTTCCTCGGTCTTCAATAGCGGCCAGGATTCCAGTACTTCTCACATCCCTGAGCTCTGCATCCCTAAACCTCTAGGTGGAGACTGAGGCGGTAAATCCACCCCCCCACTGTGAGGGCAGAGCAGGTCCGAGACCGCCTCATGAGACTGAATGTGTACAAGTCTATGGGGCCGGATGGCGTGCATCCCAGGCTTCTGAAGGAGCTGGCTGAGGTGGTTGCTGAGCCGCTCTCCATCATATTTGAAAAGTCGTGGCTGTCAGGTGAGGTCCCGGATGGGAGGAAGGGTCACGTCACTCCCATTTACAAGAAAGGAAGAGGACCCTGGGAACTACAGGCTGGTGAGTCTCACCTCTGTGCCTGGGAAGATCATGGAACAGATCATCCTGGATGACATGCTTGATCACATGACAAATGAGTGTGTGATCCAAGGTCATGCTTAACCAATCTGGTGGCCTTCTGTGATGGAGTGACTGCATCAGTGGACAAGGGAAAGGTGATCGATGTCATTTACCTGGACTTGAGCAAGGCCTTTGACATGGTCCCCCGCCACATCCTTATCTCCAAATTGGAGGGATGTGGATTTGATGGGTGGGCCGCTCAATGGATAAGAAATTGGTTGAAAGGCTGCAGAAAGAGGGTGACCAGCAGGGACAGGGAGGTGATTGTCCCCCTATATTCAGCTCTTGTGAGGCCCCAACTGGAATACTGTGTCCAGGTCTGGAGCCCCCAGTACAAGAAAGAGAGGGTCCAGCGGAGAGCCACAAAGATGATCAGGGGTATCTGATTCATCAACGAATAATTTGTTCACTTGCAATATAGGCATGGTCAGCAAGTTTTTGGAGATAAAAATTAAGTGATGCATTTTGCAAGTAAATTTCTCAGAAATTTAAATTCTACAGTTTTAACAGTTTTTTTTAATAGGTTCAGAAAATTTTTTCGGTAAAAATATGTGGGAGAACAAAAGCAAAGCCATTTGACTAGATGCTAAAAATTTAGAAAAACTTGGGGTTTTTTGTTTGTTTTTGTTTTGTTTTGCTTTGCCTTTACAGCGCATGATTATTTAAGCCTTGCTAAATTTTGGCAGGGAAATAATCTATAATTTCTTCTGTATCCTGCTGCCATTCCAGCTAAGAATGTCTCAGCAAAGTTGCCTGTGCAAAAGATTTTTCTTCTGCTGTGAATTTCTGTTTTACCACTCTTATCTAATAATAGAGGATAGTGTCCCACCACATCTCACATCTGTCCTTTTACTAAACAGACAATTAGCATGAAAGAAAACATTCCTTGGAGAGAGGGATTTAGCTTGTTTTGCTTTGTTATTTTCATGACATAAAATAATAGCATGATGTTTTGTGATTAACTGCAAGAATAAGCAGTGATTGTAAAGCAAAGATGCCAGAGCAAGTCCTCTAAGGTTTAGGGGATTTGTTAGGAAACACTTAAAAATAAACATGTAACCTTAAAAAGATTTAAATTATTATTATTATTATTATTATTATTATTATTATTATTATTATTATTATTATTAATGTGTGTGTACAATTAAGCATCTGTAATATTTTATTTCATGCCTAGGTAGTAATAGGACCGAATAGGACCGTATGAGGAAGTGGAACACAAGAAACTTAAAAACCTTGACAGGTGTGACAGATGAACAAAAAGAAAAGAGCATAGATGAACACATACAAAATATACAATTGATGGCTTACGTCTAATGATTGCTCATGATTTTGCCTGTAGTGATCAAGTTTGAAGATTTTTCTTTAATTCTAGAGACACTATAAAGAACGAAGGAAGTAGAAAATGTTCCTGTGGGATCCTCTGCACTTAACCATATTTCACATCTAAACAAAACAACATATTCTAGATAAACTTTCTGCAACAATATGTCATGTTTAATGGATCTTGATACTCTCAGTGCATCTGAATATGCAGCATTAGAACGTTCAAATGATG
This sequence comes from Lagopus leucura, assembly GCF_019238085.1. Lineage (NCBI taxonomy): Eukaryota > Metazoa > Chordata > Aves > Galliformes > Phasianidae > Lagopus > Lagopus leucura. The sequence goes on along the minus strand of NW_024962265.1, from coordinate 17,150,571 downwards.
ACAGTGGAACATTTTGAAGGAAATAACATAAGAAAAACTAGCTGTGAGAAAGAGAAAGGAATGATGAGAACATGTCTGAAGTGGCAGACTTATGTGGAATATAATATGGAATATAAGAGAAATCCAATAGATAACCTTTTTTGGAACTGTACCTAACTGTAGAAATCAAACTTGCTACTTTACAACTATTTACATTTTTTTTTTTCAAATATAGTTGCAGCCTCCATCTTCTGTCTTCCCCTTCATAGTTTCAGCCTTTTTTATTTTTAATTTTTTTTAAATGTTTTAATTAATCATGTATGTTTATGTGAAAGGTAACCTAGGAAGCAATCCAACATTTTGTCTTTGTTTAATAGAAATTTGAGGTTCATCATATGTTTGTATTGAGTTTCTTATATTCAGGTTATTCTCATAGCCAGATTAAAGAGATGCTGCTCCAGAAAAATGAGCAAAAGACTAACATTTATTCTGAGAAACAAGTGGAGTAATCTGTAAGGGACTACATATATATCATAAAAAAAATTACAATCAATGCTTTTCTCCCAACATTAAAAATATAAAATAAACACAAACTTATTCCTGTGAATATATTAACCTCCATATCTTTATTTACAAGATCACATAGCAGATGTAACCAATGCAATAGTAAAGGGTTTCCATAGAAATATTCTCTATAACATTCTCAAGTGTTTAGTGTCATCCATGACAACAATTCATCAATTTTTAAGTGTTTCTTCTTAGGTTTTCCATGTGTTTCAGATTCTCCTCTGTAAATAAAACATTTTGCATCACGGTTTTGTAGTCAGTTCATCATTGTAGTACAGAGGTAAAATCTTGAAATTCTGTCATTTTCCTGAACACATATGGTAGATACAATTTTAAATTTCTTGTTCATTTGAAGATATTGAAAAAAAATCTGTTATGCAATAATGGAGAATTAAGGAACCTTAATTTACTATCAACATAGATTCTAAAAATGCCTTCCTCAAACTTTCTCTTATAAACTACCTAATTATCATGCTTTGATTTCTCTTTCATAATGCTTTTGAGTCTGAAAATGATTAGTCTAGATTAAAATAGGTCTTCTATTCCTGAATTTTCTAGTACCCCCCAAAAAAGGGAATTATGAAGCATCAGTTAGTTACAATAATTTGCTTATTTTCAGTGATCTCAGAAAAATCCATAGGAGAATTCAGTCTGTTTATAAATATGTATAAATATTCTAAGAAAACACTACAGTACAGCTTGACTCTTTACAATACAGAGCAAGAGTAACAGAAATTTGTAGCTTGCTTCTTTGTCTCCTGAATGTGATTTTTTTCTTTGTTTTAAATAATATATATAGACAATATAAGAAGATAAATTATCAACAAAATAGATATTAGAAATCATTAGCATTAAATACAAGCATTTCCCAAAGTCTGAATTTTTGACAGCAATGAAATGAAGAATGCAAGATTTTAAAGAAATCAGCAGAGCTCTCAGTCACAAGACTGAAATTTCTTACATATATAAGTTAGAACCTTAAAACTAGAGGAAAATGAATGATTTTCATAAAACAGCAATAGGAATTATGCCCAAGGGCTCACCATGATTACGGTTCCCCAGTACTTTCACTGCTTTAGAGAAGTTATTTAGCAAGACTCAACAATACAAAGCACGTAGCGGCACATCTTAAGGTCCTCTTTAAATATAATTACAATATTATTTCACATGAATGTTATGAACATCAGATTTACCATATCTTGCTTAAGACTAAAGCTTGTCATTCTTCTTTGTAGGTTAGTTTCAGAACTTGCTTTCTAGCCTAGCACTATAGGAAAAAAAGCTTACCCACTTTCAATAACCGTACTAACTAGTACAAGATAAAGGGCTGGATGTGGGTGTAGACACATGTGGGTAGCACTAGGGAGAAATACGTGTCATTGGTAAATACTGAGTTTCAGAAATGAAATTTCTGTCTTGAATTGGCTTTCAAAATCATCACTCTGATTGCTAATATTCTCCTTGTATATCACGGTACCAATATCTTTCATTTTCTGTTCTCATGATTATGCACTGTCAGTACAATATAATCCGTATTTCACCTTGGTCCCTGTGGTTAGAACAGTATTTGCAAGCAACAGTTCTTTCCTATTAGACTTCTCAGCTAGGATGCGCTATAGACATTCATCTAAGAGAGTCATTAAATAGTATATACATATCTCAGGCCCAAAGAGATGCTACAGAAGGGGTTCAGGCCTTTATGGCAGCATACCTAAAACTATCCTGGATTAAGAGGATTTAGAAAAGACTGCTTCTATTTGAAGAATTTAGCCTAGCCTTTTGATAAGGGTTCAAAACTCTAGGGATGTCCTCTTGTGGAAAGCAAAACAAAACTATACAAAAACTAATAAAAAAACTATGTTAAAGATTGCAAGAAGAACCAATATGAATGAGGATAGCTAGGTGCCATGCCAGTGGGATCAGTGTTGAACAAGACAATGTGTCCACTGTTTCTTGGCAGTCTATAATGGCGCTAGATTTCAGCAGTGAGGTTCTAAGCCCCTTTGCATCATGTGGCTCAAGGAATGGGGATCACTCCCCAGCTGAATCAAAATCCTTTTTAACATAATGAAGTTAGATTCAGAACAATTCCCTAGTCTGAATGTGGCTGCTTCTAATCCATGGTTTGTGTGCCCACTACAGAAGTATATAGTCATTCAGGTTGGAAAAGGGCTCTAAGACTGTTTACTCCATCTGTCACCTAACATTAGGAGTACACCAATAAACCATGTCCCTAGGCAGCAAATCCACATATCCCTTAAATACTTCCAAGGATGGCAGCTCCACCAAGTCCTTGAAAAACCTCTTCTGAAGCTGTAAGAGATCATTCTTTTACATCATTATCTCAGGGCTTGCTGGGGACACAGATGAACAAGTCCAAGCAAGTCCTGGGCAAGGGTTGCAAAATCCTTTGTCTGAGGGACACAGACGGACAAGGCCAGGGGCAATGAGAGAGAGAGAGAGAAACTGCAGATTAATGGCCAGGAAGTAGCCTTGTTTGTGGGTTTATCTAGAGGAAGATGGCCATCTCAGGAAGTGCTGCATATGACCCTTACCCAAGTGCCCAGGAATGCCACACTGGCAGAAGAACGATAAAAAGGGGATCTAAACCATGAGGTTAGGTTTTCTGGCAACAGATTCTTCATGAAGAAGAGATTTATAACATGATAAGCCTCACGACCTGCCCCTCTCCCGCCTGGACTTGCTCTGAGCTCTACCAGCATGCTGAAGAAGAACAAAGCTGTCTGCCGTCAGATTCCTCATTTTGGAATTCCTGCATGCTGACGGACTCTCCTGGGCTTGCTACATGAGTCCTGCTGCTTCCTCCTGGACTGGCTCTGCAACTTCTTCCTGCTACCTGCTTGCTGCCCAAGGCTGGCCGTGCTGCTGCTGCTGTCCCTCTGCTGCTTTTGCCTTGGACCTACGAAATGTCGTGCAACGGGACGCTGCTGGATCCTGGTGGTGACTATCCCTGCTTTACGCGATTCTTGCTTCTTTCCTATCTTTTCTATCTTCCTCCTTCCCTTCCCCGTCTCCCTGATTAGGATTTACAATAAACTGGTTGGACCAACATTTGAATCACTGTTTCTTAATCTTAAACCGGGTATTTTATATTAAAAGAAACTCCTCTCCCTCCTCTAAATTGGAGCGAGACAGATGCCTCAAGAATTTCCATGAAAAAATTCTTCCTAATTTCCTGTCTAAATCTCCCCTGGTATAACATGATGCTGTTACCTTGCTTTTTATCTCTTTTCACCTAAGAAAAGAGACCAACACCCTCCACACTGCAACCTCATTTCAGGTAAAGAGGATAGATATATATTGTCTATTTTCTCCCTTGCCCCTATCAATACAACTGCCTTTAAAAAATGATAATGATACAGCTTGTACTAAAATTATTGTATTCTACCCAGTGCTTTGCTTAGTGTAAAATTCATAAATTTGTAAACAGTGCTAGTGACAGAACCCAGGATTCCTTTCTTCCAGGTGAGAACTCTCTTTCCACTCTTTAGTGTCCCAGTTAAGAATATAAATTTGTATGTTCCAGGATAATACAAAAACTCAAACTGGATAATTTTTCTGGATTAAAAATTTGTGGGGAGTTATTGCTTGCTTTTTATCTAATTTAATTTTAACCCAGAAGAAATCCCAGACTGATTTATCACATACAGAGGTACTGGCAGTACTGTGGTCACATAAAAAAATTGGGAAAAGACAGAGAGGAAAGGTAGGAAGATTTAAACATGTTCTGCTGCTGGAAGAGTGCCCTCAAAATTAAATATAGCTTTTTACCAAAAGAAAAATGTGATGTATTTTATTAACATGTATGTTTATGGGAATGTGAAATAAACATTCTGATTCACAGTCAACAAGGATGAGATCCTAAAGGAAAACAATAGTTTTCAATTTGAAAGAATAAACAAACACATTCCTGTACTTTTGGGCGTAAACCTGAGGGAATACCATAAATTAATTTACTATGCATTTTATTATATTAACAAATTAAATCTATGCATTTCCTTCACTCCACTTCATCTGACTCAAGAAAAAAACAATCATTACATCTTTGAAGCATATCTGTTTTGCTATTTTCTTTCATCGTGTCACTATCATTAAAATATAATTATTTGAACAAACCTGAAATAAGGAAAGACAGCCAAAGGCAAAATGCCATTGAATATTATTCCTAGGTGAGATTTGGATTCACGTAATATCTAAGCATAGCAACAGTTATTTCATTCTGTAATTCCATTCACATTGTAATGTTAGAAACAAATGAAATACTTCCCTGGATGCAAAATTTAACAGATTCAGAAAAGTCTATGAAGTGAGTGCTTAGAGGTTGCAGAATGATGAAATCAGGATGATCCATTTTTGAGTATACTCCAAAATTAATTTATGTATTAACTTACACATTTTTAAGCAGTTCACTCTGGGCTACAATATTGCACTTGGAATGGTGCTTAAACGTGCACTTAAAATCATACAATCATATAATTGCTCAGGTTGGAAAAGACCTTAAAGACTATCAAGCCCAACCTAAACCTGACCGTAATACCCTAACAACCCACCACTAAATCATGTCCCTGATCACCCCATCCAAACAATTTTCAAATACATTCAGGGATAATGACTTAACCACCTCCCTGGGAACTATTCTACACTTGTAGAAACATGTATAATATTCATTTTATATATATATACATACAGAAAACAAACCTTGATGAGTTCATGATACTTTCAAAATAAATCACTATCAGAAATAAAAGTTTTTAAGCAATTGTCTCTCATCTAATTTTGGCATGACAAGTAGTACTTTCATGTTTACCTCCTGTCTCCTTCTATTGCTTACTAATCACCTTGCTTTGGAATGCATTAAGAAGTGAAAGTGAAATTTTAGCAAGGAAAGTTGTCATCATCTGTGTTAATTTTCAGCTCAAAATAAATAATTTCTTATATATAATGTTTTCATATTTCAATATTCTGGACTTATGCAATGTGCTAGTTATTAATTAAAGTAGTCACAAGTAAGTGTGGACACAGCTTCCAAAGGTACTCAACAGAAGTCTATTTTCATAGCAAAAAGGTAACAGAACTTAATTTGTTATTATATATTCACGAAGTAATAGACTTTGTTCTGCCAACCTAATTTCTTCAATCAGACTAGAGCAATTCACAAGAAAGGCATATTATCTCTGGCTCAACACCTGCTGCTCCATGCATATTATTCCTTGGAGACTTCTTAGTGATATATGGCAAAGTTATTTTATTTCATTAAAGATATACAAACTATTTTACTTACAACAAAATAAAGCAAGCATAATACAATTTCCTTTTCCACTTGCTGACTACATGAAAGAGAAATGTATTATAGAAAAGAACTTTATGAGCATGCGTGTGTAATTTTAGCACCTGCTCTTGAATTATTATGTATGTCTTGCAAATAAACAACTGAATATAGATTCCATTTCTTAATAGGGCTTTGGATCATAGAAAATTTGTAAATGTGGTTCAGTTGCTGAAACTTACTCTTCTTAAAATGTAATGTCTTCAAAATTGTGTAATCAGTAATATTGATATTAACAAAAGCATAATAAATAATTATATTTCTAATAACAGAAATAAAACATATATGGAGAGAAATTGGACTGTTTATTTTTATTTCAATTGTTCCAAAAATACTGTTGATTCAAAACATAAACGTATATAAGAATATTAAAATATTTCAGACTTGATTAAAGGAAGTATTTTAATATCAATAGGCCCTTGACATCAGCTGCTTCTGGAACTACCTGTGCCATAACACATTAATAAAGACAATTGAAGATCAGACAGAACAGACCATTCTTTTTCCACAAAGTCATATTTCAAATCCCTGTTGTTTAACAATTTCTTCTTCCTTTCTTTTCTCATGTTGAAGGAGCGCAGTCCCATGACACGTCATGATAAAAAAAAAAGTCACCTAAGGGCTTGTAATTTGCAGCTCTATAATGTTTTGCTGAGACAGCCAAGGCAGCAGTTTCCAGAGACTCTGTAGCAGTATTTTCCCTTGATGTTCACCTGCTGTTGTTCTTTTGGCCTAATAACTGTAAACCCCAATAGTGTTGTTATGTTGGGTTCTCATGGGAGGCAACTACCAGTGGCAGGAGAATTATACATTCTCCTCACCTCCCTGTAGCTCTTGATTTGCAATTTTTATTTTACATTAGAGAAAAGCAAAGATAGTGCACAACAAAATAGCAGTAATGTAACTACTTGACAAAAATAAATCAACCGTTAATGTACAGAGATATATAAAGGAAGAGATATAGCTATGGAACACAACTGCATGCCCATAAGCAACAACAATTAAAAAATAGTGAAGGGAGGAGAAGTTTCTAAATATGCTCAATGTCTCTCAGATATACCAAATACCAAGACAAAAGTTATAAATCTGAAGAGATACTTGTTCGCTAACATCTTGCAGCATGCTACTGCATAACATGGTAATGCTGTAGTGGCACAAGCTACCAACTTCAAAAGAACATGTTAAGGAAAGGATAGAAATATAAATTTAAAGAAACCCAGAAGGAACAGAGAGGAGTTCAGTAATTAGGAGAAAAAAAATAAGGAAAGAAGGAAGAGGATACTAACCTGCAAAGATCATAAAAGATAAAAATCACAAAACTGTCGCAAATATAGATTATAAAGATTCTAAGGCTGAATTTATTTAAGAAAAAAGAACCAGGGATGAAAGTAAGAATAAATACAGAGGAAAGAGAAAGAGGATCTGTGCCATCAAAAAAAAAAAAAAAAAAAAAAAAGAAAAAGGCATGTTTTGAAAACTTTTAGAGTAAAGCAGAAGAGCAGAGGAAAGGAAGCTTTCTGAGTGTGCTGAAAGCCAGAAATAGCCAAGAGTTACTTAATAGAGAAGTTCTTTTCTGGAACTAAATTTTATAATTTTATTTTGTAACTGAATTTCTAAATTTCTAATCAAGACCTCGTCCTTTAATTTTCTTTACATTAAACCTTTTAACTTAAACTTGCTCAGCATTTAACAGGAAATTTTCAGTCAGGCAGTTGTGAGAATTTTCAGTGAAATATGACTACATTTAGAGTATTTGAATAAAGAGAGATACTAGTGTGATTGCAACTCATGAGAAGTATAAGAATCCCAGAGGCTGGCAAATACTAACCATATCACAACTGTAGAAGGACCAGAAGTATAAGTAAAATATGTTTCACCAAGACTGAGTCAGAAGTGAGACTTGAACCTTTTTCTTTTACAAAAATTGAATGGAAGAAAAGAGCTGGTGTAGGCAACAGATAAAGACCATTTGTCACAGCTCAGCATTAGAAAGTGGTGTAACTGTCATAAAAGCATGAAATTTTAATTTCTTGACATAAACTTCTATACCTTATTTCATATTACTGAGCATTTACAGCCCTACTCATAATAATGAATGGTGGTTTTCAGGAGGGCTGTGCAGCTGCAACATGCAAGCATCATTCAAATAAAAATCAAATTCTTAATATATACTGGAATAGCAAGTACTATTTATACATATCAGATACTTATTTAAGAGTGAGAAAGTAACGAAGTTTCATTACAGACTCTTACCAATGGAGTTACATATCTCAATTAAGAATGACCTGTAAAAAATGAAGAGCAAAGCAGGGGACACGAAAGTCCATGTTGTATGTAGACTGGTAAATAGACATAAAGTCTACAGATTGAATCACAATATGCACCTTATTTTCTGGAAAAAAAGGACATGAGAATGTAGTTTCTGGGAGTCAGTTTAGAAAATTACCACTCTTTTATTTGATAATTTTGCCCAAGCAGACTGAATTTCCCTAATGAGAAATAGAGAAGATTTTTACTTCTGGAAATAGTTACTGCAGTATGTCCAGTAAGATTTAGTATAGTTAGTCCAGTATAGAGTTAGTATAATACACTAGATTTTCCATCAATGAAGGAAACCATACCTCTCCAGAGAGTATATCTCCGGTTAATACAGCAATGACTATAGCCATTTATGTTAATTGAATTCCTAATTTGTTACCTATAAAAGTATCAAATTCAGTCAGAAAAATTGCATTCCTTACTGCCTCTACTATGTTGATATACCTCTTGAGTCTCATTTTAATTTCTCATTTCTCACAAACTTTTTTTTTTTAAAAAAGAAAATCTTATCCAGTGCTGGATACAATTGGCTCAGATCCGTAATTGTGCTTTAAATAGTTAACATTAGTATTTGTCCAAGAATAAAAAACTAAAAAATTGCAGACATGACATATTTATAAGTCAAAACATTAAATAATTTTACATCACCATAAAACAGGAATGCTATTTTAGAAAAAAATAAATTGCAGGATGTACTGACTACGTCTTCCTTTTCATACATCCAGAAACAAAGGTACTTTCAAAAACCAGTATTGTATCAGCAGAGAGTAGAATGCTTTCAGGACTGGTAAAGATAATTGTAGGAAATGTTCGGTACTGCATGCTGGAAAGAGGCTGCTCGAATGGTATCAAATCTTGTATGGATTAAATAAAGCCACCATACTAAAAAGTTAATATGAAAGTATTTAAAAAGAGAGAAAGAAGTAGGAGAAAGAATGCACAAGGCGCTACTGTATCAAGGACTTCATTACCTAAGCATTCAGAAACTTTGGCTCCAAAATGATGTGTCCTGCAGCAAAAGGAAGTATTAAAATATCCAAGTACATCAAAAGGAAATGAGATAAGAGATAGAAATGCGATCGTCATTCTGTCTGAATCTTCAAACATTTACACTAAATAATCAAAGAACCAGTGATAGCCTAAGATCTGCAAAAGCCTAAGAAAATCTGCAAAATATTGTACTCCGTAGCAAGAGAAAAATATTAAAATATTTTGGACCCTCCAGTTTAAAGTCAGGTAATAATGAGACAGAAAATTAAGACTGTATGTACAAAATTAGCAAAGATCCATCATTATAGAAAGTAGCAATATGGAAAGTTAATGATCCAGCCATCAAGATGATAGACTCTGTAATTTGAAGAATTCAGAGCTTCACTCTGATTAAAGAGACATTGTCACAGAAAACCAGCTAAGTTCTAAAAGAACACACAAACTCAACCCTCCCTTACACTTCTGAATTTTTGTGTCACGGTATAACTCCCATTGAATGCTGGTGATGGTTATCTGTGTCCTTAAGATGGATCATTCTCTTAAACATATTTTTGTGTTGAAACACAGGTTTTCTCTGATGCTTTCTGACATTTTTCTCTGATGACTTCCAAGCTTTAATAACACCTTTGAGTTTAGTAGTAAACTTGCTTCCTTTCCATCCTGCATTTCCCAAATGCTATTTCAGTATAACATCTCTTACATTTAGCCTTTTACATTTAGAAAAAGGACTTTGCATGCAACATCCTCGCTCCTGGGACTTTGATCACTAGGGATTAGAGTCAAATAAGACAGCTTGTAATAGGGGAGAGGCTCTCAGATGCTACAAGAACTACCACTAGGGTTGAATGTCAGTCTGAGAAGCTGTTTTAAACTCAGGATCTCATCTTGAGCGAACCTGAACTGCAGCTCCCTCTGCATTACAGCCACATGTCTGCCAAACTGGATCCACCTGTAGGCTAATGGTTGGCTGGCTTTTGGACCTACTTTGTCTCCCTGGACTGCTCAACTGCTCTGGCTCTAGATTGACCCCAAAGTCACGTCTGCTCTCTCTCAAGAGCTGTTGTGTTGGACCTGGCTGGTGAAGTACCCGCTCTCTGATATCTCAGTAGCTTTAGAAAAATCTACATAATCTTCACCTTAATTAATCACAAAATTCCCTTAAACTTAATACCTAGAGAAATACATTTTTCTTTGAACTTAGATGAAAGAAATACATTGAATTATGTGGCTTAATGTCTACTAAATGTAGATGTGCCTTCCTGTCCTTATATACTTCCTTTTATTCTCTCTCTCTCATTTTTATTTTTTTTCATAATGCCCAATAAATCAAGAATTTGTATGAAAGAAATAGCATTTTCAAATCCACTTAATTTTTGACATACAGAACTTGACTACGTATACTATTAGTGCAAAATGATTTGCCTGAGAAGTATTCCCACATCTCTTTGTTGACTACATGAAAATCTGTATGATAATCTGTCATGGTTTTATGATTTTTGGTTACTGGTTTTCCACATAATAACAACATGTAGTGCACTGGGAGTTAAAGAGTTAATGCTCCAGTTCTGGGCACCTGTCTGGAAAAGAAGTACATTCCCCACAGGACTTTGTGTTCAGAGAAGGGATATAAGCTTTTGTAGATCAGCTGACCTGCCCTTTTTTGGCTCTCCTCTCTGCTGCTCATTCAGACCACATGCATCACCTCAGCCTTAGTCTAAGGCCTTCAGAGATACTCTCTCATTATATTTGATTTATTAGCTCCAATTCTAATTATATTGCATTATACTGTATTATAGTGTGTTATCTTGCATTCTGATATCTTATGTAGTAAATTAGTTTGTTTCTCCTCAAATCATTGCTGCTGTTTTATTTTGGGGCCCATCTCTCTACCTTCTTTCCCTTATCTCCTTTTCCAGTGGCATAGATCTGTGGATTTCTCCACCCCTCTAGTCACGGATCTGTGCTGAACCAGCCCATGAACTGTTGACACAATCTTTTACACAAATATCTACATATTTTCATGTAGTCAGATGAGAGATTCCTCTTCCCCCCCTCCCCACTGTTGCCAGTGATGTTGATTTAAGCACTTCTTTGAAAGATACATGAAGATTTTGATCCAAAATTGGGAAATAAATTTTTCACGCCTGTTACTGCAAACTATCAAGCATTTTTCTTTTTCTTTTTTTTTCCCTTCCGCAAATAGAGTCTCTGCTGCCTACAGATTAAAAGTTCACAGAATAATGACAATGAGCTTTACATAGCCAGTACATAGCTTTACTACCAGGATAACAAAGGAGAGACACAGGTCTGCAACAAAGCTTATCATCCAGCATAACAGTTATGCTTAGAACACGCTATTTAATCATAAGATTTAGACAAACACTGCTGATGAACTCCATCAATCACTTGAAAGAAAGATACATACTTCTTTAAATCATCTTTAATTGTTGAAGACATTTGGAGTGCTATATGAAGGCGTATCTATGGGTTTCCACCAGAGCCATAAAAAAATCTCACAAAAATTAACAGTGATACTCAGGAAAGAGGTAACTACTGTTCCTAGAAACTGATCCCCATTGTCATGGTGGGACTGTCTCCCTCTCATTTCCTTAATGGAACAGGATGTGCCTGGGAGTCTCATGGTCATGAGTAAATTTTAGTAAATCTCTGTAAATCTGCCCTGGAGTCCTGTTTCCTCCTCAGTCATGCAATAACCTGCGTGATGCTATCTGAAATGAATTCTCTATGAAAACCAATAAGTATGGTCAATAAATCCATATTGAGACATAATCTTCGTTATCTCACTCAAAACAAAACTTTTGTCCACTAGAAGTTACTAGTACCTGCTCTTGTTTTGGAATACCACAACTGGGAATCTTTTGTTACCATAAGAGCAAATGTAATCTTTCTGTATGTTGTCCCTGTTCATTGCAGGGGAGTTGGAGTAGATGGCCCTAAGAGGTCCCATATGACTCTAAGGATTCTATGATTCTACTGTAAACTAGTTAGCCTTTTGATCAGTACATGCAGCATGTACCACAAAAATCTCAGCTAGTTTATGACTCCATCTGGCAACCACAGCACTCAAGACAAAAACAATAAACAAATGTTTCTCTAAAATTACTTCCTGCTTTTTTTTTTTTTTAACCGCATACAATCTCTTTTCTTCTTCTTCTATGTAGCCAGATGATTAACTGTCTCAGTACATGTACTGCAGACAGTCATTTGACATCTTCACACCTTAAAGTCTAATCAGCTTTGGGCTATTGCTGATGTACTCTGCACAATAGGAAAAATATTCTAAAAATGCAAACTCAAAAAATTTTTGCCATGTAATTACAACAGCTGTAATGAATAAATTCAAATGATTAGAAAAGGAGAGACAGACTCTCATTCACAACAGGACAGTTTCTAGGAAATATTAACAATTTAAGAAGAAAGAAAACAATGTACTCAAATTCTAATCCACTGAGCACAATTATGTGTTCTATTTACTCAATATGATTTTCTCTGTCTAAAACACTGCTTAGAATTCATTATACAGGATTCCTCAGAAGACTGCCACTAGCATTTTAGCAGAAACCATACTGTCAGTCTGAATTTCAGTTGAGAAAAATATGAAGTCTACAAACAAAAAATCTGTGATCATTTTTATGATTAGAAAATTAAATAAGGACACATCCTTTAAAATATAGAGGGGGATTCTTTAAGGTTTACAGGAAAATTGTGGGCTTGAATAATCTCATTTTTTAATGTAGTATTTTTATTCGGGCTGTCTAGAAAATAAGTGACATTATTCAAGAACTTTGAAATCATAAAGTTATAGAATCATGTAAGCTTGAGAAGACCTTTAAGATCAGAATCACCTGATCACTAAATTATATTATATCCCTTAATGCCACATCCATACATCTCTAAAATGCCTCCAGGGCTGGGAGAGAACAATTATAGCAATATTTTTAAATATTTTTAAAATTATTTTTAAATCAGCAAGGGATGCTCACCAAGGAAAATTGTGCTAAAATTCACTTCTGTACTTGGTGAAGAATAAAATCAATTATTTCAGGAAATCTCCTATTTTGTAGAAACAAGAATTAGTGTTTTGCAATATGGTGTTTTTAAGCCAGTGTTTAGTGACCGACCTGATATTGGTAAGTTATTGTGCAAACTGCCTAGGACATGAAAAGTCTTATCCAGCCCTCTGCTTTACATCATTCCAGCTACAATGTAGTTTTCATACAGTTATGGTTTAAAAAAAAAATCTGTTTCCCCTCTTTTAAGCTTTTTATCTTTTCCTACAAACATGCTGAGTCTGTTTGATAACAAATTGGGTTGTGTCCTTAGAAAAATGAGAAAGAGTCAGAAAAATCTCTACCACTTTGCCTTAAATTATTGTCACAGATATCTCCTGCAACTATAGACACTGTATTCAGCTGAGTCTGCTGAAAGTAGTCAGCTACTATGCCGGCCCATAAACACTTGGCAGTAGCATATGAAGTTGCAAATTACCAGCAATCCATTTTTATGTCAGTTGGCAGAATGTGTCAACCATATGGTCTTAAAAAATAATATAGTCCCCACATTATTCCTACTTTAGTTATTTCATAGAAGAACTAGATCTCTGGGGTATAATTTTTAAAAATCTCCCTAAAGCTAGGAGCATTATTTGCAATGACCACTTGCTGAAAAGGTATAGATATATATTAACTGTAAACACTGGAACAGTTTAGAGAAAGCAGAAATAAACTGGTGAATGAGGGAAGATCTTAAAAGAGAGTAGGCAGTTTTAGCTATTTCAACAAAAGAGAAATCTGTTAAAAAATTACATTTGTCCACACACATACACACATACAAAAAAAAAAAAAAAGGTTTATAAGTTATTTATGTCATACTAATGTACCAAGTCTTCTTTTTCACAAGGAAAATGGAGTAGAAACCAAGAGGTGTTTGTACAGCCACTTTAATGACACTGTATTCTTCCTAGTCAATTGGATCCAGACTAGTAATGACTACTGTTAAGATTATACTGATGTGATTTTTTTTCTTACATCCATCTATATTCTTGGCTTTATGTGTCTATGTGCATATATTTGTCCATCCATATACTGTGCTTTCTTTTTACCTATAAACAAGATTTTGACAGTAATAAACATTTTCATTAGATATTACTGAAATACAATTAAAAATTCATACCAACTGGAGACATCAGTTGCTTTGATTTTCAGTATTGTCTGGTAGAAAATAATCTGCTTATTGCTTTAGCTTTAAATCTGCATAGTCTACACACAGGCAACATTTTAAAACAGTTTCAGTGAACAAAGGTTCAAGATGAAGATGATGTCTCAGTTATTGACTACTAGAAAGGCTGGTTCTTTTGTTCACTTTGATTGAGAAAGAAGGTAGGATAGGATTCAGGACAGAAGCTGAAAACTGTAAGAGATATCATCCTTGATTTATTTCTTTCATTAAAAAGAATGTGCTCATAAAGTTTTAGGAAGCAAGTACTCCCCAAAATTTATTCTAATAAGCAAACAAGCCCCACAGTATAGGTAACCCAATTAAACTTCTCAAATCCCATAATCTGATCATATGTAGCGGGATAGATATTAAACATTTTTATAGAATTATAGAATGGCTTGGGTTAGAAACGACCTTAAAGATCACTTAGTTCTAATTCCTAATTCCTTCTATGACATCAGGTTTCCAAAGCCCCATCTAATCTGCCCTTTAAACGCTTGCAGTGATGGGGTATTCACAACTCTCGATTCTCAACTCTGGGCAACCTGTTCCAATGCATCACCATCCTCTTTGTAAAGGATTTATTCCTGATATCTTATATAAACCTATCCTCTTCTAGTCTAAAAACATTACCTTTTGTTCTATCACTGTACTCCCTGATAGAAGTTCCTTTCCAGATTTGTAG
The DNA here is from genome assembly GCF_019238085.1 of Lagopus leucura. NCBI lineage: Eukaryota > Metazoa > Chordata > Aves > Galliformes > Phasianidae > Lagopus > Lagopus leucura. Next base: position 17,135,446 of record NW_024962265.1, on the reverse strand, counting down.
GCCAGCCCTAGGGATGATTCATTCTCTGATCCTTGCGGCCCTGTCCTGGACCCTCTCAAAATTGTTCACATCCTTCTTGTGCTGGGGGCCCAGAACTGAACACATTACTCCAGGTGAAGAGTCACAAGAGTATAATATTATTCTATATTTTAAAGTGAAAGATAGAAGACACTGAAGTATTCTCCTTGCTTCCTATAAATTTAAACTTGAAGGTAAAGAACTAATTTTGGATTTACGCTGTGCTAAAATACGTTTATATGAAATGTATATCAAAATGAATCTATTTCAATCAAAAAACAAGCTAACAAACAAAAAATAAAATCCCAAACCTGTTACAGTAGCACAGATAAACAGATTATTGCTGGTATCTAATATTCTATCTATTCACTCTACAACCTAACATCTTAACAGAAAGTCCAGTTACAAGTTCACCTTTCTTGCTCACATTAAGATTTGTCCATCCTATGTACCTTAAGAGATCACTTATTTCCCATTAAAGATGTTACACATCTTTAACACAGTAGCTACACATATAAAACTTTTAACAAGTCAGAACAATGTTAAAAAAATAATGATCTTTAATAGGAAGTAGACTTAAATATGGAATGTATTTCTGTGAAAACAAAAATTAATACGAACAATTTCCTTTGGAAAGTGATGCTAAACGCATGACTTAACTTTTCAAACACCTGCTTTCAGACAGAGGCATAGAACTCTGAATTTGTTTTACTTCCTGATGCAAAATCCAAAATTGTATAAAACAAAACTACAATTTCTTATAGGTTAGAAAAGAAGGAAGAAAAGTAGGACATCAAAGAACATAAGAACAATATTTTAAGCTTCAAACTGATCATACAGTAAATACATGCTGCAATATATACTTAAACAGAAAATATTTTTACAAGGATGTCCAGCTGGCCATTTGAAAGAATACTGTTATTATTCCTCAATTCTGTATTGATGGACTATGTCTATACACACACATTTTAGCATGAAAAATAAGGAAGAACAATACATTTTTGTTTATTTAAAAGTCTTATTTTTGTTTGTTTGTTACAACTATGATTATTCAGTAAAAATTCTATCTACATTAGATAGAAAATTCAAAGAATAGTGAAAATGACATGTTACTTTAGTACAAGTTTTGAAGATGATCACAGAATCACAGAATAACCTGGGTTGGAAGGGACCTCAAGGATCATGAATCTCAACCCCCTCCCACCCCCCACAGGCAGGGCTGCCAACCTCCATATTTAATTCTAGGCCAGGCTGCCCAGGGCCCCATCCAGCCTGGCCTTGAACACTTCCAGGGATGGGGCATCTACAACCTCTCAGCACCTTACCACTCTCTTGGTAAAGAACTTCACCCTGACATCCAACCTAAATCTTCCTTCCCTCAACTTAAAACCAATTCCCCTTGTCCTGCTGTTATCTACCCTTTCAAAGAGTTGACTCCCCTCCTGTTTATAGGCTCCCTTTAGGTACTGAAAGGCTGCAATGAGGTCACCCTGCAGCATTGTTTTCTCCAGGCTGAACAAGCCCAGCTCCCTCAGCCTGTCTTCATAAAGGTGCTCCAGCCCTCTAATCATCTTTGTGGCCCTCCTCTGGACCCTCTCCAACAGCTCTCTTTCTTTCTTGTACTGGGGGCTCCAGACTGGGACACAGTAGTCCAAATGGGGCCTCACAAGGGAAGGTAGATTTAGACTACATGTAAGGAATAAATTCTTTACTGTGAGGGAGGTGAGATACTGCAAGAGGTTGCCCAGTGAGACTGTGATGCCCCCCCTTGCCTGGAAGCATTCAATGCCAGGCTGTATGGGGCTGTGAGTAACCTGGTCTAGAGGGAGGTGTCCCTGCCTATAGCAGAAGGGTTGGAACTAGATGATCTTGGAGGTCCCTTCCAACCCAAACCATTCTATGATTCTATGATACACCAATAATTTGGTGAGTAAAACAAGATAAACACTACTGAGAATAAAAAGATTAAAAATCCAGCCATTTACCTTCCAGTAAATCAATAATTAATACAGCATTCCTTCGCTGAAAGAGCCAACTGTAATTCTCTTGCAGTTCTTAGTGTAAATGAATTTGAATAACGTTCACAAGAACCTGCGGAAGGTTCTGCACAGGGTGCACTTCTTAATGACCAATTTATGTAAACTCAGAACTGTATGACTGAGATTTGTGTTTATATGTTTTTGCTTATATAGTTTTGCTATTCAGTGAAAACTAGTTGCATTTCACAACATTTTTCTTTTAAACCACTGCCCGTAAGGCAGCAGGTAAAGATATCTTTACAATATTACCAAGCTTTACATCACTGGGGGAAAAGGAGCAAAATGTACTTCAGAAACCTGTAGACTCAGATATTTAGAGAAGCTTTCACATCAAAAACAAGCAGCATGCTACTTCTAAGACTAAATACATTTACTAATTAAGGGCCCTTCTGATACAAAGCTGGCAATCCAACAGAGTGATAAATACATCTGAAAATCTCAAGAACAGAAAACACTGACTATTGTCAGTGACTAATGACAAGTAGGAAAGAAGGGTTTGATTGTTTTATTTTCTTTTTCTTTTTTATTTTATTTTATTGAATTTATCACTATTCAGCATGACTTAGATAAGCACTGCCAGCTGGAAGCTAATTACATTCAGCTGAACCTAATTATTCAAAACTCTTTAATAATAGGAGAAGCTATCCTTCTTGAGGAGATACAAGTATATTGGACTGAAAATAAGTATGAATTTAAAGATAAATAAGGTCTTGCTGTATATTTGTTATATAATATACCATTCATTCTCCTTTTAAATGTGCTGTTAAAACTATGATATGTTCATTATTTCCACGGGAAGGATAAAACAAATCATAGGATTTTCTCATATATTCATGTGTTGCCATAGCTGAAGTGACAGTTTTAAATCAGGAAATTAAGAGCAGCCTTCTTCTCTAGGGGCTTTATGCATTCCTCTTTCTTAGCCAATGATTTCATATCTGAGGACTAAGGTTTCTTCTCACACTGGGGGATGTGGATGCAATGATTGAATGCGGAGCTGATAATGAAAATGCGAAGTTAAGCCTGGAAGAAGAAGACTAGGAGAAAAATTCTTCTGATTTATTTCTCACTAGTCAAACTTATTTTAATTGATAATGACCTCTTTTATTTTAAGTCATGTCTATTTTGCCTGTGATGTTAATTGCTAAGCAACTTCTATCCTTACTTTTACCCATGAATTTTTTTTCACTTTATTTTCTCCCTTTGCTGTGATGAAGATTGGGAGCAAGAGAGCAACTGAGTGGGGTGTATTGCAGCTAGCCAAGGTAACCCATCATAGTCATTAGGACTCTTCAGCACTGTAACAGAGTTTGTGTACTCTCTATTTCTTCTAAGGGTTTTTGAAGATCCAAGAGGATAAAGGTTTATGCAATATGCCCTTCATAGCTGAGATTTAAACAGGAAGTTCAAACAGTAGTCTTCCTCATTCAGTTCCTCACAACTTGAACTCCAGAACTCTCTTCTAATTCAGATGCTTTCTGTTTAAAGTAAGCTTTTAGTGAGGAATCTAATTACAAGATTTGAGCTCACCTGAAGTTTAAAAATTATTCTGAAAACATTCAGTCATCCATCTTGGAAAAAATAGAAGTCTCTATAAAATTTGACTGGAGATAAAATATAATAACAGGAATGTTTAAATCTTAGAATTTAGTTTCAGTCAGAGCTAGAGGCTGTCTCCCTAATACTTTAAGTGTCAAAAATAGATTTATAACAGAAAAAAGAGACTGGAGTGGTTCATCATGTCAACCTGCCAATTTGATGACTAGAATAGGTATTATCTCAAAGGAATAACATAAAGACATAAAATATAAAATATTTATAAATATATATATATTTATAAATATATATTTATATTTATTTTTATATTATATTTTTTATTTATTATTATTATTATTTATTATTATTATTTATTTATCATTATTTATTATTATTATTATTATTATTATTGTTATTATTATTATATATTATTATTATTTATTATTTATTATTATTATTATTTATTATTTTTTATTTATATTATATTTTTTATTTTTATATTATATTTTATATTTTTATATATATATTTATATATATATATATTTATAAATATATATATATATATATAATATATATTATAAATATATAAATATAAATAAAATATAAAATATACATAAAATTACAAACACAAATGAACCAGAAGCCACAGAACATCTGCACACCCTCTAATAAATGTAAGACCTCTAATGTCACTGGCAGTTTGCCTGGATGTTTGCAGAGAAAGACTCTCTGCTTCCAAAGTTAGTTTGTGAAAAATAGCTCTCATAATTGAGTAAGAAAAACAAAAGAGTCCACAGATCTTTGCTAGTCTTAGTAGTGGAGAAATTGCTTTTTGATTCTAAATCAGAAGAGTTTAAAGAGTTAATACTCTACTCAGTGCAGGTTCACTCTACTTTTAATGTCACAGATAATGCTGTCTTTAATGACTCTTTCCATTTACTGTGTAAAAGCTCTGCTATATTATAAACTGAAGATTTTCTGCCATTCTTTGTGCACTGTGTTTGGTACTGCATCATCTTTTATCATATTTATGTTCCTGTACCCAGATGCCAAACAACAAAAGGTTATATTTTTAGAATCATTTTATACAAAGCAGCATTTCTCCCCAGGAAACTGATTTCAGGACAAGGCTGCATTCAAAGTAACATAGGGAGATCCAAGAGAGGTGATCTTACGGCTGACCTTTTCTAGGCCTCATAATTATTTTTCACATCTGGAAACTGTAGCTTATTTGAATTTGTAATGATGATTTCACAGATCAGTAAAAAAGAATATGCAAATTCTGGTAATAAAAGTAGTGGTAGAAAATTGCTATGTATGTCCTCCTAACCCGTTAAAATCTTTTGGAATAAATTGGGAGGCATAAGTCAATGTGAGTTGCACAAAGAACAAAGGTTTTATCTTAAATTAGTATGGAAAAGAAAAAGTAATGATTAATGAGAATAGTCATTATGATGCTTTTATCAGAAATTCATAAAGGAAGAAAAAGTAATTGTATTATTAATTCTGTTATATGTTTTTAGAGGTTTAAATTATTTTTATGAATATTATTAATTAAAACTTAAATTAAACCTTCACTGAGACTTCTCTGAATTGCCAAGAGTAATTTCAGCAGCCTGTTGTATCTGGACCACACACATACTTGTTGAAACACAGGCTTTTTACAGAACTAAGGTAAGTCAGGCATAACTTGAGACATCGGGCCTAGGAAAAGCAGTCTTAAAATTACTTAAATTCTTATTTTTTATTTCATTTTCCTAAATTCTGTATGCATTCCATAATTTTAACATCCAGAGGGATGTTGTATCTTGAGCGAAGCTACTCTCAGCATTATCTTGAAGACTGGTCCTAACCACACCACTCAAGAGCAATATGTGGTTTGCGACAATATCTTCTTGGACAGATAATGAATATCCATAGTATTTCTTTTCTCTGAAAAATTAAAAAATGAGGGAGTTTAAACTTGTTCAATTGAATATATATATTTATGGTTTATATTTGGTAAAATATAGTTAACCATGTGTATCTAAACTGAATTCAGTAACACTACATTAAGAAAAGAAAAAGGAGGAGGAACTGTATAGGTAGTCTTCTCTGCAAGACTTTTTACATGGATAATATTGTGGTATTATAAAATATATTCTCCTTAACATCCCAATCTTCTTGAGATAAAAACAATTTTAAGATTGCTTATCTTCTCCCAGAAATATCCTTGAGAATACACAAAACAAAATGCATCATACTTGCCATCAGAAACTCATTCAACTGTGTTATCAGTCAGCTGTTTCAGAGCATTGTAGTGTGACCATTATTAACTGTCCATAAAAGTAAGGTAAATAGAGGCATGAAATGTGAGACTGCTTATAAATATGTAAATTATCTCAAAAGTTTTAAAACATCTGAGACCAAAGATTTTTCGATATAATAAATACCCACCCCAGTTTAGAAGATATTGTTCTGGTTGAATTCACTGTTTAGTCATAATCTCTCTATTACACAAAATGCCAGAGGAGTTTTCAAGATCATCTCAGACACTTTGGTGAAGTGGTGGTATTCAATTGTAATGGTAAGCTTTATTGCAAAGTCTGACTTTTAATTAATTTATTTATTTGGTTCCTGTGAAAAGGCAATAGAAATCTTATGAATACTCAATATTAAAGTTTGTAAGCAATCAACAATAATAATATAGGAATAAAATAGGAATATAAAATGGAGTAAAATACATAATATTGGTCATATATACAATGACTTTTTAGTGTGAATATTTCTGATTTATGATAATTAAAACTCTTGTAAGTAATTAGGTTTCCAATCATTATGCACATTGTACATGTTACTAAGATAAGTTTACTGCTCTGTTATAATCTGTTTAGAGGAGAGTTTAACACACAGTTCCTTAAAGACTGTATAATCAGAAAGCAAGTGACATCAGAATAAAAAGTGTAAATGTTTCTCTTATCCAGATCTGAATTATTCAGTGGTTCATAGGGTTTACCCCATGATATTTGCTAAGTCTGTTTGGAGCAGATGTCATCTCCATTTTAAAGTGCCAAGTTGCCTAAAAACAATCTTTTAAATTTCTCCAAATATGATTACCTTCTTTAAGCTTTCCTTTTCATCATATTGTTTATATGTGACTGACCTAATGAGTGTGTAAATGGCAGTTATTGAATACAAATAGTAATTGTTCAGCCCAATTATGCACAACTGTTTCTTACATGTTCTCTATAGTCTCATTGTATCTACATTGCTTGTTTACTAAAAGTATCTGGAGTGAAAACAGAGGACTATTTTATGTAGAACTACTTTGGTAAGAAAATCTTTTTAATAAAGTGCTCAATATTCTGCAGTTGTACTATTGCCTTCTCAAAAACACTACATTATTTCAAAAACCTCCATCTAAACAAAGTTTACTCAAGGTCATGACATTTAAGGAGGCACCTGGATATCCTTCATGGTTTACTGAATACACTGAAATGTATACCTTACTTAAAAACATAAATATTTTTATTATAGAATGGAACTCTTTTTCTTAAATAATAGGAAGGAAATTAATTAAGATTATTTTAGAATTTTTACAGTGCTGCTTTCCCTTTTTCTAACAGCTTTTCTGTGATAAAGATCTAAATAACAGAAAAATGCGCTTGGGAATACACATCATCTTTTAAAATACTGGAATCATGCCTGGAGTGAAAAGAAATCCACACACTGAGACAAGGATTTCAGTTCACATTTTCATAAATATTTTACTGGAAAAAAAAAAAAAGCTTTTTTTTTGTAGAGGAATTTTTTTTTAAAGTGAAGTACTTAAATTTTCATAGTAGTTTTATGCATCAATATTTCCTTGAATTCTTGAAATGTGGAAATGTTAATTGAAATGAATGTCTAGAACTACACGCAAGTAATCCCTCCTTTGACATTTAAATGCCTTCTAGAAAAGCTATTTATATGTCCAATGAGCCAGAAATATCAGGGAAAATAAGAGACGCCATTTCTAACTGTTAGATATGAAGTAGGAAATAAATTTACAATTCTCCAAATTGTTTTTGTCTATTAACATTTCACATAATCATAGAATCATGGAATCATAGAACGGCTTGGGCTAGAAGGGACCCCAAGGATCATAAAGTTCCAACCCCCTGTCACAGGCAGGGCTGTCAACTTCCAGACCTAATAATAGACCAGGTTGCCCAAGACGCCATCCAAATTGGTCTTGAACACCTCCAGGGATGGAATATCCGCAACCTCTCTGGGCAGCCTGTTCCAGTACCTCAACACTCTCTCTGTAAAGAACTTACACTTGACAACCAATCTAAACATTCCCTCCTTGAGCTTAAAACCTTTTGTTCTATCACTGTCTATCCTTGTAAAATGTTGATTACCCTCATTTTTATTATTCCCTTTTAAATACTAGAAGGCTGCAATGAGGTCTCCTCACAGACTTCTCTTCTCCAGGCTGGACAAGCCCAGCTCCCTCAGACCCCTTCAGGGGTGCTCCAGCCCTCTGATCATCTTTGTGGCCCTCCTCTAGATCTTCTCCAACACTTCCACATCTTTTTTGTATTGCGGTCCCCAGGCCTGGATGAAGTACTCCAGGTGGATTCTCATGACGGCAGAGTAGAGAGGGACAATCACCTCCCTGTCCCTGCTGGCTACCCCTCTTCAGATGGAGGCCAGGATGGCATAGGCCTTCTGAGCTGCAAGAGCACACTGTTGGCTCATGTTCAGTTTTTCATCCACTAGGACCTCCAGGTTCTTCTCCACAGGGCTACTCTCAAGTTCTTCTCCCAGTTATTTACATATCTGGGATTACTCTGACCCAAGTGCAAAACCTTGCACTTTGATATGTTGAACCTCATTACTCTCACATTTCCTGTGTGTTTCCTGTCATGACCATCAGAAGTTTCAAAGATCTGTCAGTACAATAGAGATGGTCAAACTGAAATTAGATTTCTCAGTATGTAGGCATGACTTATTAGTAATGTCAAAAACAGTGATCAGAGTTGTCATTTCTGAATGCTTAATTCAAATCATATTGAAGAAACATACTGAAGGCATTAAGACTGCTTATGCAATCTTTTTACTGACTTCAAGGAATTTGTAAGTTTTTCCTTCTCGTATCTGACTTTTGTTTGCTGGTGTTCTGTGTTATTAGGATATTTGACTACAAATGATTAGATATACTACAAATCTTGCTTGTTAAAGATGCATTTTATAATGCTATGTTTAAATTTGTTGCCAAATCACAGAATCATTCTGGTTGGAATAGACCTCTCAGATCATCTATTACAACTATCCACCTATCCTAGTACATTAATAATGCCCTGTAATTCATATCCCTAAGTGCCACATCTACAGATTTCTTGAACACTTCTAAGGATGTTGATTCCACCAGTTCCCTGGGAAACCTGTTCTAGTTCCTCATTACTCTTTTGGAGAAGTTTTTCCTGACATCCAACCTGAACCTTCCCTGGCTCAACTTGAGACTGTTTCCTCAGTCTAATCACCAGTTATGTGGGAGTTGCCCCCACTTCACCACATCCTCATTTCAAGTAGTTGAAGAGAGCAATAAGATCTCCCCTGAGCCTCCTCTTCTCCAGACTAAACAATCACAGTTACCTCAGCTATTCCTCTTTAGATATGTGTTTCAGACCCTTTACCAGCTGGTCATCCCTCTTAGCTTGCTCCAGGGCCTCAATGTCTTTCTTGTGGTGAGGGGCCCAAAATTAAGGTGCGGCTTCACCAGTGCTGAGTATAGAGGGGTGATCACTTCCTTGCTCCTACTGGCAGCTCTGCTTTGGATACAAACCAGGATGCCGTTGGCCTTCTTGGCTATATGGACACACTGCTGGTTCATGTTCACCTGAACATCAACCGAAATCTCCAGGTCCTTTTTCTCTGCACAGTCTTTCTTTGAGACACTGCCTCGAGCCTGTAGCGTTGCCTGGGTTTATTGTGGCCAAAGTCTGGGACTTGGCACTTGGTCTTGTTGAAGTTCATCCCATTGGCCTCAGCCCAGCAATCCAGCCTGTTCAGATTCCTCTGTATAGCCTTTCTACCCCCAGGAGATCAATACTTCCTGCCAACTTGGTGTAATCTGCAAACTTACTGAGATCCCTCTGGATGGCATCCCTTCCTTCTGCTGTGTCAAGTGCTTCAAATCCAAATCTCTTCAATTTAGATATAACAATGCAGTGAGGCACAATATCAAAGGCCTTGTACAAGTCCAGGTGGATGACATCAGTTGTCCTGCCTTTATCCATCAGTTGTCACTCCACCACAGAAGGCCACCACATTTGTAAAGCACAAACTACCCTATGTGAAGCCATGCTGGCTGTCTTGAATGAACTCTACATCTCGCTTGTGCCTTAACATCTCTTCCAGGAGAAAGGACTTGCTCAATAATCTTCCCAGGCACAGATCTGAGGCTTTTTTTTTCTTTTTTTTTTTTTAAATATATGAATTCTTAAAATTTGTTGACATTTTTTTACAACATCATTATGAAACTTGTTCTTTGAAGGAAAAAAAAGCCTTCACATGGAAAATTTTCCTTACAATATAATTGTAGTTAAAAAATTCCTTTAATTTTTTCTTGCTGTTACACTAAGAACAAGCATCACAATTAAATCATGAGTGACTTAGAGAAGTTGGAGCAAGCTGCTCATTAAGCAAAGGTATTAGATAATGCTCCAGGGCATTTTGATTTTCACCCCAGGATTTCAGAAAATGCCCACCACTGAAGGCTGACCGAGACTACGGAAGGATGAATAGAAAGTTATGGAAACCTATTTTTTATCCAACTCTGGATGCAGAAAAAATCATCCAGTTTGTCTAAACTGCTAGTTCTTGCAACGTTCAAGACCCAGCTTCAGCAGACTTGGCTGATTTGAGATTAAAGAAGTTTCACAGTTATCCACTACGAAACTCCTCCTTTAAAATAATTGCCCCAATTTCCCACTCTTTCTCACCAACACAACACAAATCTGGTCTTTTATGTTATTCAGCCAATTACACCTGAAGATCCACATCAGAGAAGGAGCCAAACTGAGGTATGATGAACTGATGGAGGTAAGAAATAGTTGAGCGTGCAGAGATAGCATTGTAGCAGGAAAACATACAGCACAGTAGAATAAACTTTTTGTGCAATAAACCCACTCAAATTTCCACTAAATCAGATCTAAAGCACCTCTTTCAACATTAGCTGTTCTTGTCTTCAGTCAGATAAGTCACACCGTCGGCACTCCACTTATAGAAAGGATTCCCAGTTTTACTGACACATAGGTGCACAAATTTCTTGCTCAGCATTAAGCATGACACCTCACTTTTTAAGACTCTATACAAATGCAAGTATAGTGAGGTGTCAATTTTGACTTTTGCTTTGATTTCATATTTGTGCTTTAATGAGAAGGTAAGATCTCACACCATTCTGTGATACAGTTCATCTGCTGTCTTTGAGGTTTTATTGTAGTTTCTTACTATGTCAGAATTTGATTTACTCATGTACATGAAAATCTACAAATTCTAATACAGTACTCAGTCACATAAGAAAGGGAATAAAGTCATATAACTACATATCCTTTGTATATAGGAGATGAGATTTTAGAATAAAATGAAAAATTAGTGAAAATCTACTGATACGTTAAAGACATACAGATTTTTTCTCCTTCAGAAAAACAATTAAACATAAGCAATTTCCACAATCATCAGCAAAACTTTATTGGCTCCTGAAGGAAGAACTTAAGAGCATTTATTTGATGTTCCATTAAATTAGTATTGGATGAAGATTTCAAGGCATTAAATGTCTTAGACTTGATTTGATTGGAAGTCCTATATTTATATATACATTTATATAAAATTTATAAAAAATAAAAATTAAAAAAATTAAAAATCACTCCAGGCTAACTGGATCTGACCCATTTCCACTGATTTGTCAGGCATTTTTTCTCTCATCTGCAGGAATGTGTGAAGGACAAAGAAATTTGTTTTCCTAGAATTTCCAAGGAATCACACAATTAGAAAAACATCGGTAGGAGCTATGCCTCTGTTTGTGCGCAGAATAAGTTTCAGTCATGACCTCTCAAAGCTGTAGATGACCGAAATCTTTGGTGAAATGTATTTCTTGTTATTATTAATAAACTGTTATTTAGAATTCCATGGATAGATACTACAAGGCTCTGGGCACAGATTCTGGGCTGACATAAATTAGTACACTTCCATCATCTGTAGTGAGATTCGGCCAATTTATACCAGTTGAATATCTTCTCAGTGTTACACCAAGGCTGACTGACAATATTGCACGTTTAATAAGAGGTAGTCAAACTGCTTCAGAGTTAAATATTTCTTCTTGTACACTAGCATATTTCCAGATAGATTTTAGGATATAATATTTTTTTATTCTAATTTCCAGGCTTGTTCAATCCTAGAACATTTGTTACTGTACTTCATGTATTTTTAGAATAGTGTTAAAGCTGAAGGGCATAATTTAATTACATGATCATGTACTAGGTCAGTATCTTTTTCCTTTAGGGTAATGGTATTTTCATAACTAATTTATGCTAGCAACTGTGAAACTGCATATATTTTATAGATTCACTGTTTTGTAAGTAAATTTCTTAATCACTGAAAGAAAAAGATCTGTTAAATTATAAATTATTGAACTGCTTTATTTCTTTGTATCCATATGATCTCTTTCCAACTGTGTTACAGATCACCTTGGGAGGATTGTCTTTGGGTGGTAGAATGTTGCGCAAGAGATTTCTCATATCACCACAGAAGAAGAAAAAACAAATGGCTGTATTCTAAAAGTGGCCAGACATAGAAACAATAGGTAATATCACTTTAAATATATTAAATATATATATAAATAATATATAAATAATATATAAATAATATAAAAATAATATATAAATATATTATATATATATATATTAAATATATCTTATCCATATATTTAAAAGTTGGGCTTTGAGGATATGCAGACGGGGCTAGAGAGAGATTTTATGTAAATTTGCAGACTTAATATCCTAAGTGATCCAGGGGTAACAATTATATTTTCAGTGCATGAACCACACTGGGGGGACTGGGAAATATTAAACTTGTGCTAGAAAGAAATCTGAGATTATCAAATGGAGTTCTAATATTTCATAAATTTTGTGAAAAATAGTATTTCTTGCCTATGGCTTTTAATATTTGAAATAGTTTGGAGAACACTTGAAATATAAGCTATTTAATATGTTAAGGGAGTTAGGATTCAGTATATGTATCTTACATGTGAACATAGACATTTTGCCAAATAAATAAAAGATTTAATCAAAAGCAATTGTGCTGTGCAGTCAAAGATATTGCATAACCTTTCCTCAAGTTTTTCTCTGTATCCATAAATAAAAAAGTTGAGTAATTTAAAAGCCATACACTTAACATTCTAAAGCATTTCCTATTTCAAAACCTTTTTTCAAACTGCATAATAACTGGGCAGTTCCTCCTGTGTTTCTTTAATCTCAGAAGAATGAACAGGATAAACATATAGATAAAAAGGGGGCATGCAGCTCTCCAGAGAGCAATTGGTGATCATTTGCATATTCTCTATAATACAAATGTGAAATAAAAGCCATGTACTTCAACTGATGGTTGAATTCTGCTCTACTGTTTCCCAGAAGAAATAACATGAAAATATAATTTCTGAGAAGACAGTGTCCATTAGTATGAGCAGTTCCAAATTTGAAGATATTTATTCTTATATCCTGTGCATTCCTTATGCATAGAATGCATATAAAATAAATACATATATCTGCATTTCAGGCATATATATTTATTTTTCATTTTATTAATGATAATAGACAAATTTTCACATGCATGTTTTCACATCTTCAAATTTCTTCTTCTGGGTCAGTATGTATTGATGAAATTTACAACTTCTGATTCAGATAAAAAAAATCTAATATCGAAAATGAGACTAATAAACACTCTCCTTTTTTCAAAAATCCTGCCCATCCCACTAAAACTGTCTTCACAATAATCTCTGTTGTTTATCAGTGGTCTTGTTTATGGGTACGTTCTTGTAATTTTCCTGTCAGTTTGCTTTTTTTCCCCTCTCTACATTCTTCATCCCCTTCTACATAGTACCACACCAGCCTCTCTTTCTGCACCCTATCTTCATCACCCTGGCTCTACTGGATGCTGTGGGGTTGCACCTGTTGGTCACAGCTAGGACTGGGGGCACCCACTGCACCCAGTTTGTCCACCTTGACAAACAGCTTGGATCATTCTGCTGCTTAACAGTGAAATTATTGAGACTTTAAAAAAGTTGTTTTGGTATGTTCAGTGCCAAATGTAAGAAGGCTTCAATATTGGATAGAGAGTAAGAATGTTTTTAGAAGGTGAGCAAAGTAGTCACATTTCAGGCAAATTTATAAAATTGCTTATTCTGGTATTTGCATACTTCATATTCATAGAAAATACATCTGCTGTTATATTGTCTCAAGCTAAATCATGCTATGCAGGCAATACTTTATGCATATTTGCTAGAAATTGAGCTCCAGTATAAACTCAGTATTAAAATTGTGTATGTCATATGAAGTGACATTGAATATGTAGTTTTCATAAGAAGAGGAATTATTTTTGCCAGTTCTTAGGAATTTTCAAGTGATATCATCTGGCCATCATATCATTTGCCATCTATAGCTGGTATTTGAGAAATCTTTTAAATAATTCAAATAGAAAGATACACCTTAAATCTGATTTACTTCCAATTTATTGCAAAAGATACTGACCCCTAAGATTCTGTGACTTCATTTTTACTGACCTAATATTTTTATGCAAGTGAAGTTAATGGCATGAATCTCTATATCAAGAAGCACAGCTTCTAGGTTAGTTTACTTAGATAAAAGTAATTTTAAAAACTGAAACTGCCAGTGTTCCTTTGGAAGAAACTTCCAGTTTTACTGTGGGTTCACTGACAATTACATAGCAGTACCTTGAATACCGCAGATGCTTGGTGTTTATATTTCCTGAACAAGATCCAATTAAAAGCTTACCATCTGTCATAAATCTTTGTCTCCATGCAGCTTTCAATGCAAGTGGCATACATTAGCATTGAAACCTCAGCCTGTCTTTCATTCACTGTTGTCCAGAAATCAAGACATTCTTTTATTAGGAATTTTCCGAAGTGTATAGTTAGTTTGTTTTATGGGGCTTTATCTAGCTATTGCTAGAGCCTCAAAGATTCTTAAAGAAACTTGGAATGGAGCTTGGTATATTCAAACAGCATTGACAATCCCACTGCAGATTTGGCAGATCTGGGGGCCAACTGGTTTTTCCTAGGAAAATAGACTGGATTTCTGTTGATTTCAGAAAATTATTGTGAATAAAAATTATTTGGATTTGGAAGCATGGAAGATATTTTATAAATTAGTTTTACTGACAGGGAGTGCTTGGTGCTGCAGAAAAAAATTAGCATTTATTTTATGTAAAATAAATACTAAAACTTAGAACTACATACATATGTGTACATATATGCTTTTTCTAAAGCATATATGGGAAGTTTTTTGTTTGCTTGTTTATTTGTCTTTAATCAGGATATGAACTTATATTTGTTCTCTTTTAGTTATATCAAAGACACTGAAGATTCTACTGGTCATCCTGTGGTGTCCATCGGACTGGCAATTCAGAGGATCTGCAGCAGTTCCTGCAACTGAAGTGAGGCCGAGTGGAACTAGATGCCCACTCATATAGAATGGAATCCTTTCGTAGATGGTACTTCACTGTGATCACATTCTCTACCTCCTCTAGAGCTGGCTATATATTCCAGACCTTCACTGATTGTAACAGCATTACAATGTGATTTATTCTCAGTTTGGAAATACAAAAATATTTAAACCTAGAAAAAGTAGGGGCTTTTATGTATTTTCTTTGGTGAACTTGAATAAAATGTGCTCTTATTTTCTGTGTTGGCTGACAAATTGTAGGAATGCCTCATGATCTAACAACTACTTTCTATAAATATAGGAAAAGAATTATTTTTTTTTCTTGGTAAATAATTTATTATAACATCCCCCCATGTTATTTGCCTCAAAAAACAGAGGGATAATATAATATAAGCTAAAGTAATGACAGTAGGAACATTTACATGTAAAAGTAAGTCACTTCATAATATAAAAATGTTCGTTCCCAGAACAGTAGTTGATGATTGCAATTTAAACTTAAAAAGGAAATATGCACAAATGAAAAGAATCAGAAATACTTATCCACTCTGAATCTCAAAATGGAGCCATGTATTAGGATTGCTAAACACACCAAGACTTCCTAGGTGCTTCAGAAGAAAATAGGTACAAAGGTATGGCTGAATCCAAATAAAAGAAACCTCAAGGATTCAAGTCTGTAAATCATACTTTTTAGATTCCTTAGATGGTCTTGAGCCAGCAGTGTGCCTTTGTGGCCAAAAAGGCCAATGGTATGCTGTAGTGCATTAAAAAGAGCATAGAAGTAGACTAGAGGGTTATTTTACAAGATTCGTTATTTAGCATAACAAATCTGACTTCAGCAACTCCTCACTATTCATAATTTCTGAAGGTACTGCATGCAGAATAAGGGTTTTCTTTGTTTTTGCTGTTGTTTACAAATAAACCAGAATAATAGTTTCATAATTACTTGCTTTGAGATGGAAACTTGCACTTAAATATTTTTTTTCCTATAGTATTTACTAAATCTGGTGAGAAAGTGTTTTAAATGTTTTCAATATTTTTATTTTTAATATTTTGAAATATTCAAACTGACATATGCTTTATTTTTATATTTTGCCTATAGCAGAAATATTGTATTCCCTTGGCTTTGGCAATTTTGTTGTCAAAAATATATTCTTTTAGTCTGTGGGGCTGTAGTTTTATATTCCCCTAAATACACGTACATGTAATCTTTCAGTTGAAGTAACATATGTAACCTTTTCAGAATGTTGTTAGGATACCCTACTAGTGTCATTCATAGTAGCTGTAAACATCAAACAAGTTTAATTCTCAAGGTAATTGCTAGTGTTGTGGACTTACGTGACTCACTATGTAAGTAAAAGTAACTTCTTTATAATTATTTCTATATTGTTAAATGTACATGTTTGCATTTTTCAGAAATTTCACATTCAATTGGAATAAGTTTGCCCCAGTTCTATACACACTATCCTAAACGCTATAATGTAATTAAATTGACCTATTTTTTCTTTGGTTTGTACACAAACCTTCAGTGGTCTGAAAAATATGTATAATTTTGCTTAAAATTTAACAAAAAAGTACACTTTCTTTTTAATGTTAAGAAAAACAATATTGAGCTAGAAATTTTTTCAGTTCATGGGGTTGCCAATTGTCCAATTTAAAATATCATTTTGGTTTCCAGTTATCAGTGAGCAAGACGGAAAAGAGTCTGCAAGAGAATAGCTGATAAAATACACTGCTGACAGCACAATAGAGAGGCACAAAAAGTGTAAAACTTTTTCTTTCTTTTTTTTTTTTTTTTGAGTTAAGGACTAGAATAGTAAATGGATCTTTAACATCTAACTTTGATGAAGAATTACCAAACTACAAAAGAACAGACGTTTGCCTTCTGGCTCTCTCTAATAAGTTAGCCTTCTGCACTGGAGAAGTACTGATACCACAACTGAAAATTCTTGTCCTAAAATTGTTGTATCAAACTTTCAGCTTTGTAATTTCCTCCTCAATATTCTATATATTTTCTTTAGTTGGCCATTTTTATTCAATCGTGGTTAATTACAGACATAAAATATAATCCTGCACATATAAATTGACGGCATACTTAGGTTGCTCCAAAAATAATGCTTCCTATTTTATTTCAATAGAAACTATGATACAAACGGCACAATAACACTACACAAGAGAGCAAATTCTCAGCTGAAAACCTATTTTGCAACATAGTTACCACTGTGAACTATGCATTTTTTTCAGCACTGAACAAAATCCTGAACAAATCTTGCAAAAATCTGCGTGGCAGTCCAGAAAATGGTTTGTCTTTCATGTTGCTGTTGCCACTGCTGAAATGCACCACCCAGCTCACACTAAGTGTTCGGTTTTCATAAATGTTCAGCAAGCTTCAATGAATGTCAATGAGTGCAATTTTTTCCAGAAGAAGGAATTCAGTGAAATACATTTACTTCATACATACTTCCAAGTCAGGTGCCATTTTGTCAGACTGCTCCTCTGCTGCCATCTTTCACACGGCAATAAAATGCAGAGAAATATTGGTGGAAATACTCTGCCTCAACTGCCATACTATCAATCTGCCTCTGATTTCATGGGCTTTGAGCATAGTCTTTTTTGACTTCTAATTAGAAAATTAATTCAATATTGTAAGTTATTTATGTAAGTTGTTACAATTATGTTGTAAATTATTTATTTTTTCTGTAGTGCTCATCTCATTCTTTTTTTCTATATTTTTTCTGGCATTTTTATTTATTGATTGATTAATTTTTCATTAATCTTTCTATTTTCTTGGTGAATGAACTTTCCACTGCTGGCAGACACTAACTGCTAGTTATGAAAAATTACTTTTCAATCTTAGCACATAAAGTCATTAAACACAAGAAGTGCAGTCTAAAATATTATAAAATCAAAATATATTGACTTTCATTGACTGTGTTTCAAAACCAATAAAAGAAATTCCAGTATGCCAGAAGTTAAGATATCTTTAGGAACAATAGGAATAGAAAAATAACTTTCTTTTCTATGAAATCTTTGCACAGATTTCATATAAAAAAACTTCACAACAATATGATATAATTCTGTGTGACTAAAAGAGGTGATACATGCAGTTGAATGTCTGTATGGGCCAGACAGAGAGAGATTCTCAGTAGGCCAAAAGTCACAAAAGTTTATGTTTTGGAAAAGCACTTTCCCAGCAGTCTTTCATTTTGACTCTGATTGTCCAGGTGGAAACAAAATCTTTTTTTGCATCTTTTCGGAGATGTAAGGATACGTGTATTCACCAAGCACACACTCACTGTGCCTACATCTTCATCAGATGTTCAAAGTTGAAGAGCACTGATGAATAGCAAGGTGGTAAGACTGTGCTTAGTCCAGTGTAATTCTCTGAGACTGTTGTGATGATGTTGCATGTGTCTCAGATAAAGCTGCATTTGAGGATTCAGTCCATGTGCCTATTTTGCATCGCTCACAGATGGTAGTATGGGGATAGGCTGAAATTTATCACTATGAGGTTGACATCTAAGTGACTGTTCTCATGGAAAATGCAGAGATTTATTTATTTTTTTTAATTCACCTCTAGTTTGATTTTAAAGTGCCACATGAAAATTCTTTAACACTTCCTTGTGTTTGGTATTTGTAACTGTGTAAAATTCCATAAAACAGAAGAAGCTGAATAACTGATTAAAAGATACTACACAAGTCCCTGAGAATTTAAGGTCTTGTATTAAAGAAAATATAAATTTATCTGTATTATTTGAGACAGAGATGTCATGGTGTTAAAGGCCAAATTAATACAATAAATATTTCTTAGTATCAGAGTTTTAACCAGAAGAAATATATGTAATTAAAAAAAAAAATTACATGTAAAACTAAAAATGTGCATCTCTGAAATATTTTTAAAATTGACTCCTTGTTTTCTTTCCTGTGTAATTAATTCCTAAAACTATGTAATTTTCAACTGTCGTTTACAGTATATTTTCAGCTATGGTTTTAAGTGAGCTGTTTTTCTCTATTTGACATTATTGTATTATTCTTACATTCATTTTTGTTCATTCATGGAATTTGCTTTTGTTTCCACTTCATTTTGTTTTTTGATATATATTTTTTTCTTTAATTCTGCAAAAGGCTAACTGGGAGAAAGAAAAAATATCAAGACCCAAATCAGACAAGACCAAAGAGAACTTCTGGGCTGTGGCTTTTTAGTTCTCATTTGTGGTATGAATAAGTAGTGAAAATGAGTTTATGTCGCAATAATTGTTTCTTGAATAGCATAATTCCAGGACCTGTATTTGCCATACATCTTGAGAAACGTCAAAAAATTGCGAACAGTATGCTAACTCATCCATACAGTCCATCATCAGTCATTTAACTTCCAAACTTTCTATACAATTGTACAAACATTCACTTATCAATTGTAAAAACATCAGGAAACAAAACTGAGTCAGAAATTCAGTTAAAAAAAAAAGGGAAAGAAATAGATAAAACATAACAGACAAGGCAGAGATGGTGTCTGCATAAATGTCAAACTGATTACTGTTCACTTGAGAAGGAATAGATTGAGAAAAGACTTATAAAAGTGGTTTACATACATGGACTGTGTAATTAGGGACATATCTATCAGTTTATAAAAATCAGAATAAATAAAAACAGTAGCTAGAGAGGAGGTTGTGTCTCGGACTCAGCCCTCAGCAGATAAAGTCATGTACACTATCTTTTGGGATAGGAAAGGGGTAATCCTTCTGGACTTCTGAACACAAGGTTTGAACTTCCAGAGTTGCAGACAACATTTCCCTTGCAATACAATAGTGCCAGACCCATGCCAGTTTGAAGACTATGGAGCACATTGCTAGTCTTGGATAGACTGTTCTACTGAATTAAGGAAAGTAAATTAGGCTTAAAGTAATGTGCCTTCAGGAGGTGTTGAATCAGCAGCTGCAGATTTGATCTTGCTAAGCCAGGTTCTCACTGCCAATAACAGATGCATTTCTACAGACTTAGACAATTAGTGCAGGCAATGAGTCGCCTATTTTTCTTTTTTTCAAATAACATCATTAGCTGTTCTATGTGTGGAATGCAAGGTAGCAGGCTGGAAGAGTAAAACTGCAAATTAACCATGAAGCAGAGGATTCATGAATGGAGTTGTGGCCAATGAGACAACCAACCAGAGCCAGCCAAGTGTCCTCTGTCTTAACCACAGCTCAAGAAAATAACACGATAACCTTCATCAGAAAGACCAGTGAGAGTAATGGGTAAAAGAGCTGAGACCTGGGGCAAAGGGAGGATGTCAATCATTTTGGGAACTCACTGTAATAACCCAGCCTTTTCTTGGACATCTAATGCATATGTTAGCAGCTTGCTCTTCAAATATGTGCCTTTCTTGCCCTCCAGTATGCAGGCTAGATGCAAATATCTCCCCTGCATCTGGCGTATGCGCAGGGCTGATTAAACATACCTTCTTTACAACTATTCTGTGATTGTAGAGTTTGATTTCTGCACATCACTACCACACTCATCATATGGTCTGGATTTGGCATCTTCTGGCTTTCACACTGATGAAAGACAGACTATATGGGCAACACTTTCCTAGCGATGATGTCATCATACCAGCTGTGAAACAGCAGGTCACTTCTGTTGGCTCAGATTTTTATGAGCACAGCATGCAAGCTGCTTGTTCATTGCTGATGAAGATGGAGAAGTCATGGAGGCATCTATGTTGAAAAATCGTATTTTGAAGCTGACAATTTTCTCTATGAAATAGTATTATTTTGTTTTTTGTTGTGATTTCCGTAGAAATAAACAGGAGGCATTACTTTTAGACCACCCTAGGTATAATTAAGATTAGATTCTCAGAAAGACTTAAGTTGAATTTTTTGACACTTGGTGATTAATAGCTTTGAAACTCAGTTCACATTCATCACCAGTTAGATCGAAAAGAAGACAGCAGTGACCACAAGACATTGTCTTATGTTTATAATACCTTCAAACAATGAAAGGTTCACTTACCTACAAAAGATTTTGGCTGAAATCTATAGGAAAGCAATTGGATTAACTGTGAAGAATCATAGCTTTAATTTTTTTCTCTGGAAATACATGCAATACATATATGAACCAGAAGTTAAACATTCACGTCTGAGCCCAGTAATTTTGGGCTCTTTGTATCAAGGCTGGGATTACTTGTGGACACAGACACAAATACAACAAGAGCTCCCTTTTTGTACACTTCAGCCTCTTCCTGTCATAGTGAAACTGGCTTAGGTGTTTTTGATCTTTGTAAATAAGCCTAATTCTTTAATACTCTTTATTTGCTATTATTTGCTATCTCTCATGCTTACAGAAAAAGAAGTATATAACAGATTCTCTTTTACTATAATTTAGTTTTTTTTCCAAGATCATCCCAGTTTAACACTGTAAACTAAATTTAAAATTCAATCAGCAGAACATTTAGTAAAAGTATTAAAAGTAATAAAGTAATGAAAGCCACTAATAAATTATATAAAATACTTAACATCTTCTTAAGTATGCTGGAATTTTTAGCCATAATTAGACATGGAATTTATGAATGGAATGGAATATAGAATGGAATTTATGACAAGGCTGCAGCAAGTTAAAAAGTTTTTATTCTAACTAGGGGTACTTTCTTGTATCCTAAATCCAAATTGTCACTATAAATTAGTTACTGTTGCAGCATAAAATAGAAGATTTTATCGTCAGGTGAACCATTCCAACTTTAAAAAGGACATTTCAAAATGAAAAGTTGTTGGCTCAAACTTTTTCAATTTCTGTGTTGTATTTGGTGCCAGAAACGACTTTGAAAATGATAGCCTATAGGTAAAGGAGAATGTGTACAAACGGCTTCATTTTACATCTCAATAGTCTAAGTTGACACACATTAATCAAGTGGAGGCAGTTATCATGCAGCCAAATAGACAAGTTCTACTTGGCCTTGCAGATTTTTGTTAATAATGGACTTAAGATTTCCTGAAATGATGTTAATCTTCATTAAGAATGATGCAAGTCACACTGTACAGCTTTGCAAGTTGGCATCACAGGTTGCAAAGTTAGGGGAAAAAGGAAGTCAGCATTTCAAATTAAACGCCTCTAGGTTTTACTACAGGCAGAAAACTTTACATTGGTATTCTTTGTCTCATTATTCCTAGAACCAGCACAGTTTTCTAGTTTATTCCTACTGCATCTCAGAAATAAACACCTGTAGCAAAGTAAGAATTACAGTTTTTCCAACTGTCAGAATAAATGAATGGCATACAATTAATATTTCAAGAGGCATTCAGTGGCTTGTCTGTGTATATTTCTATATTGTTTCTCATTCCTGATTAGATCAACAATTTCCCCTCTTCAGAATTGTTTTCATGCCAAGTAATTCATTTATATAATGGGGCTTCCTCCATTTTAGAGAACTGCTTTAAATTTCTTTTTTCAGTACTACACTTATTCATATATTCATCTCCCATAATCTGCCATTCACCAAACACAATATTTTGATGATTTAATTTTTTTTTTTTCTGATACTCTGCTCACAGAGGCCACCCCTGCAGCCCCTTGCCACCAAAACTTTGCAGCACACATCCACTACTATACTTCTACTTGATTAGTAGAAGTTTATTTTTAATTTAATTAACTTGATTGATGTGGCATATTATATTTTCATTTAGGTGTTCATTTGCTTGATTGATTTATGAAGATGTTTTTGTGAAGAAAGAGTGAGTAACTTAGTTCTAAGCTATAGTAATATCTCGTGAGAATCCAATATATTGACAAATATGCCTAAATAGCTTGTGAATTTTCTGCTAAATAGCAGTGGAAACAAAATAAAAAGCATGTAGAAAATAATGTTTTTCTTAAGCAGCTCACTTCCACAAGAATTTTGACTCATCACTTTACAGAATCCAAAACGCTCTAGATCCATGAATTTTGAATTTCTCACTGAACAATATTTTACTAAGATATATAAAAAGCATCATCCTTTCTTCAGGCAACTTGATAGCTCATAGCTTTACAGATTAGAAAATATATCAGGTAATGAGAGTTGTTCATTTGAGGCTCTTTGGGCTGAGGAAGGTACTGAACATTGTAATTTTTAGCTATTACATAAAAAAATTGGACAAAGCAATTTCTACAGTTTAAGGACCCCATCCTTTGGTAATTTTTTTTTCAGTGTTTTCTTAAATAGTGCCCTTCTGAGTCATTAGAGTCTGGGAAGGGAATGGGCTTATATCTAGCTAGGTTTTTATTATGTTGAGTGAGAGATCTGAATTAAGACAGGGATCTCTTGGAAAGAGTCCAGCGGAGGGCCACGAAGATGGTGAAGGGCCTGGAGCATCTCCCCTATGAGAAAAGGCTGAGTGAACTGGGTCTGTTCAGCCTTGAGAAAAGACGACTGAGAGGGGACCTGATCCAGGTGTATAAATATCTAAGGTGTGGGGGGCAGAATGGCGAGGCCGGACTCTTTTCAGTGGTGAGTGGAGACAGGACAAGGGGAAATGGCCAGAAACTGCAGCATAGGAAGTTCCGCACAAACATGCGCAAGAACTTCTTTACAGTGAGGGTGACGGAGCACTGGAACAGGCTGCCCAGGGAGGTGGTGGAGTCTCCTTCTCTGGAGATGTTCAAGACCTGCCTGGATGCCTACCTGTGCTACCTGGTGTAGGGAACCTGCTTTGGCAGGGGGGTTGGACTCGATGATCTCAGGAGGTCCCTTCCAACCCCTACAATTCTGTGATTCTGTGAAGATATCACTTGTTCCCATTCTCCACAGAAAAACATTCCTTTAATCATGGAAATTTCCTGGGGGGGAAAAGGATAGTTTGTAATTTTTTTATTTTTATTTTTTTAATTTAAATGTATAGCAACCAGGTTTGAACAGTAAATCCAAATCAATTAGTTTGCCAGATTTTACAAAGTCACATATCTACAGGCTATAAAACTCCTGGTATATAAAGAATCAACAGGGAGTTTAACATGTTTAACTATTGAACTCACTGCAGAAACACCGGCAGCAGACCTAGTGCTTTTATCTGCATTTCTATGTCTAGTATTATTTGATTAAAATTCTGTTTTATTAATATTAATATTAATTAAAATATAGAATTTTAAATAAATATTAAATTTAATATTTTTATTATGTTGAAAATAAGAAGTTCAGTAAATGTTGTTCACCAATCAACCGTGGTTAGATTAATGTAAAATGATACTCAATGTCCAAACACAATCATCAATTTTAATGAGAATCTTCGTACCACAATTATCTTAAAAGAATATCCTTCTATGCCTGCTGCTCACCATCATATATTCATCAAACAAAAGCGTTTGCAATATTCAAGTTTGCAGTGAAAACTTCTGCAACAAAACAGGGCAGTTTTGAACAGAGCAAGGCTGTCCTACAACACAGGTCTCCCTCCTCCACACCAAGTCTTCAGCCTTCCGTTTGTTGTCACTGATGGTTTTATCTTGCAAGGGTTTGAAACAACTCCAGACATATGACAGATATCTGCTACAGCTCCTTACATGGGTGTGAGTTTCTCATTGAGCTTAGATTTCAAAACATTTGGTGGCCCAACAGAATTTACATCTTGATCTCCATTAATGGATTCTACTCGAAGAACATGTTCTATATCCCTTCTCTTCATCACATATCTTACAGGAAGAAAAGTTTATCTTACTTAAGGAAGTTTCAGGTCACTAAATTTGCTTCAGCCACCGTTACCCTAAAGTAACCCCTAGAGTCCAAGAGGCTCATCATGCCTTACCAATGCTGTCTCGTAGAGCACAGTCTTAATTCCCTAAAGCTGAGGTCCATCAATGTTTTTGCTCATCCTGTGCAACAATGGAGTCCTGCCAGGCCTTTTGAGCAGAAGGAAGGGAGAGAAAGCTAATCACGTAGCACTTCAATTAATTTACTAAAAAATTCAATCTGAAGTACATAAGCTTTTGATATTATTTATATTAGCCAAGCCTCTAGTGGAGATCCAGCTTAAACTGTTAGCATTTCTTATTTTTCCCCTTGATCACTGAATATTGCCAAACAGCATTAGGTTCATTTGTTTTAATTGTATCAGCATGAATAGGATCTTTTATACATATATATTTATAACTGTCCATCTACAATAGCAAATCTTATTGGTTAACACTTAATAAAAAAAATATGGTTGTTAGATTGTAACAGACTGTTAGACTGTAGACTGCATGTCTTTTAGACCACACTCAAGAGGAATAGGAATGAAAAAATGAGAACATCGGTGAAGAAAGTTATTTTCCTCAAAACTGCAGAATTGGTTATGCTTTTATTCTATTGTATAATGACCTATAGAGAAGGAAAAAAAAAAAAAAGAGAGAGAGAGAAAGTATTTCCACTATCGTAGTTTCATATCCAGTATTGTAGTGGTAATTTTACATATTAAATATACAAGAGGGTCTAAGCCTGAAGCAGCTACTTTCTAAGCAGTTCCTAAAAATCTTTCACCTGCTTTTGTGTCTTTGCTCAATTTATCCACTTCTGATCCCAGAGCCTAAATACTGTCTTTCATTCTTGCAACTGCTGCCTCAAGGAAAGTTTCTGTAACTTACATATAATCTCTGTATAATGGGTTACTAAACAGATATATATTACCACTTTGAATCACAATATGATATGTTCATTTAAGAATAAATGTTCCACATACTAATGATTTAACAGTTATAGCAGATAAATATCACTTTTGGACCTGGTGATTTTGCATTTGATATCGTTTTCATCTGAAATCTTTTTAAGACACTGAGAGAATGCAACAAAGCAACAACCTTACATACTTAACAGCACCAGTGTTTGAGGGCACAACTGTTTCCAGTTGTCAGGTGTTAGAAGACCTTTCTCTGCACCATCTCACGCAGTTACTTCCTGGTTTCAAGTCTAGTGATATTTCACATTAACATCCACAGTGCTTCATCTCTATTGTAGTTTAGGGTTCCTTTCCCCCGACTCCCAAGCAAGTTCAACGCACAGCTGGTTGAGTAAACATCCAGCTGAAAAAGTAGACAAGATTAGCTGTCCAAAATTATACTGAAAAAATAAGTATGGATATATTTTTCCCCAGACAAAACTACTTTAGAAAGAAATAACAGAAGTCACTGCTACTAAGAAAGTACCACACTGTGCGTCTGTGAAGTTTATACTTCAAGGATTAGGCCATATCATGAATTCCCTTTAGTAAAGATTAAACCTTATCTGCAGCCACCTTCTAAATTTCAGAAACACTGACTAACTGTATTTAGAGTACTTTTTAGAGTATTATGTATAAAGTATTATCTTAGTCATTGCATTTCATAATGTGGTGTCACAGGGCATATTATGTCAGAGAGAAGCAAGGATAACAGTCAGAAGTGATAAGGCAGTTTGAGCAGTGACTCCTCTAACACAGGACATTGTCCCAAGGTACCCTGCAAGAGGATCAGTGGATTGCCATCCATGATCATAATGACAATGAAAGTCTGAGATTGGGCCAAGATTGGGTCAGTGAGGCCAGGTCAGGTACAGGAACTGCAGTGTCAGTCAGAGTCACATGCGATGGGGCTGGAATAAGGGCCTGACCTTAAACATAGATCCCAAGCAAAGAATACAAAAATCCCCAATAACGGGTCCCACAACTCCTCCTCACAGCTCTCAGATCATAGGTTACACAGCTGAGAAAAATCAGAGCTGACCTTGAAGATAGGCAAGGCCAGGGAAAGTGGGAAGGTGTTACAAAGCCTCCTGGTCCACTCAAGGCCCTGACATGACCTCCTGCTTGCACAGTCTGTTTAGTGTTGCAGATTTCTGTTTTGGAAGAATATGTAGTTGGAGAGTATCAGGAAAAGAGTGAGCAGAAAAAGTTTACAAGAGGCATTAAAAAAAAAAAAATTAGAAAGACTGTTCAAAATCTGTGACACAGCAGAAAAAAAACATCAGATATATTAGATGAATGAATACTAAGAGAAAGGAAAGTGAAATTAATGCTTTTAAGTTCTGAACTTTGTGAAAATTATAAAGAAATTAACAAAAATATTTTAAAGAATTGGATGCTCAAAAGCTTTTTTCTATGATATTCTTTCTAGCAGAGTTGATTTCTACAAAATGTGTTTGCTAAAAACAAGGAAAGAATCTGTGTTTCCATATATTTTTCTCTATCTCTATCATAATTCTTTCTCTCAAAAGAAAAAACAGAGCGTTTCTACATAGAGCATCCCAATGAAAACTATTTTTCTAAACATTTAAAACAAACAAACAAAAATATCACAATAACAACAAGATACACAAAAGCATGGGAAGACTTATCTGCTCAGTGATGGAAAAGAAGGAGGGGCAGATGCAACGTAGTTCTCCAAGTCTCAGCACTATGAGTGCTGCAGAAGCCCCAGCAGTTAACAGCACTGTCAATTTCCCCATGTTTTTGTCAGAAAATACCAAGTAGGATTATAACAATAGAAATAAAACAGCATAGGAGCTTTCTTGAATTTGTAGATTCCCAATGTGAAGGTAATTAGTTAGACAATTACTGAATTAATTCTGAATTACTGAAGCAAATGATAAGTTATTTTGAAAATCTTATCTGTAGTCTGTGTGCATGTTAACAGAGTCATTTTAACTTTCATGTGGAAAGTTAATATTTAGATGAAATTCTGTGCCACTTATATTTTCATAGAGTTTAGGGCCAAGAGGGGCAATTTATGACCTACAAATGATTTCCTCACTCATAATGCTAAGAAATTAATTCAATAAATTTTATATTTGTCCCAAAATTTCCATTTGAGTGGTAGCACATATTTTAGTTATGCTTTACAATGCTTCAGCAATACCAGCAATTCAAATATAAAAGTAGGGAGGATAATACTAGAGCATGAATCACAGTGACTTAGGAGCCTGAGATGCTGTCATGGAAGAGATAGAATTCAAAATATTGTTTTATACTAAAAGAGGAAGACTGGAAAAATATGAGCAAATCTGCAACAACGTATTGGGAAGAATCATTTGTTGTTGGTGAGAAGCTCGTTAACATTATAAAGAGAAAGAAGATCTTTCACAGGACTGCTACGTTTTGCGATCAGAATTTGACTGCTGTGCAAATAAAAAAAGCAATGTAGTTTTTCTTCTTTTTTATATTATGAGGCCCATCCCTCACCCACACACTTAATGGCCTTTCTTTCTAATATATTCTCTGACGCCTAGTGAGGAACTTAGTTAAAAGTCTACGTAAGCTGGTGTTATTCTCCTGGAAGGGTGTAGTCATTCATCTGAAAATATGAAAACTTGTTCATCACTCCAGGTTGGAGGAGCTGTCAGAGGGCTACAAAGGTTATACATAGAATGTAACATAAACGTTACCTTCTGTAAAATTTTTAGATTTGCAATGAAATTGCTCACTAAATCATCTGCAAAAGCCCATTAATGAGTACAGGGGTCATGCTACCATCCGGCAGAGCCACATGCCAGTGATCTAACAATTATGGCAGGAATAGTAGTTTATACCAGGTGGATAACTTCTATATTAGAGAAACTAATGGAGTGAGGCACAGATGAATTTTGGGTGAGGGAAATCTCCAAGTTCTTCTACAGGGTCCTGAAAATTTTACACTGAATTTTAATGTGAGGTACTGCCATTCACAACTTCTGAAGAATTTTTGGTAACTGGTACAATACAAGAATATAATATTCAGATGACAGTGAAATTGTTCAACAGAAAAATTTTAGGAACATTTTTTCCAAGTAAAGCTGGTAAGTTTTAAAATAAATTATCACTACTTTCACTACATTCTACTTTTACTTTCATGGTCTGTGTGGATAATGTGCATGATAATTTTAGAAAATATATAAAACTTTGGAGGAATGAGCACTTATTTTAAAATTTGTCTTTCCAATGGGCATAATCACTAGATTCAATTGTACAGAAGGGGTACACTGACATAACTGACCATTATGTTCCACTCTACCACAAATTTCAGTTCCAAAGTTGCTTTTCACATTTATCAATTTTCTATAGTTCAGATCTATAAACTTTTCACTGTTACAAGTGAATCAGAATTGTGTACTTTGCATATATTTTTTGAAACTCCTTTGATGACTTTAACCTCACTCATTTCACCTTATGATTACTATTGAAGGGTTTTTTTTCTATTTAGACTGCACTCTTGAATCTATAGACCTTTTTCCAACATTATATTCAAACATCAAAACATATTTTTCAACTGTAAAGCAAATCTTTAGGTATAAATATACAAAAAGAAATATCACAGTGAAATTAGGATTGAAAAAGCCTGTGATAATAGGGATATAGTAGTTAACATTCAACTGAAAGAACAGTGGAAGGCTGAAATTCAGATAAGCGGGCATAAAAGGAGCCTGAAAATTTTGAGAGAGAAATCTTCCATTTGAGACACCAAAATCACCCCAGTTCCTCATTTCACACCACAATAGTCTTGTAATGAAAAGTGTTGCTAATGTATGATTTAACTCTCTCTTTAAATACACGTATTAAAAACTAAATCAAATACTTTTCCAATGGTTGTATTCCACAGTGTGAAGTTCATTTCTTTGAAAGAAAAATAGAAATCTCGCCATATATATAGATAGATAGATAGATAAATATAAATATATATATAATATAAAAATAAATATATATATATCTATTATATATATATTTATATTATTTATATTTATATTATATATATATTTATTATATATATATGTAATATATATATATAAATATATATATATATATATTTAAAGTCACTTGCCTTTAATGTCCTGGTAGAGAAGCTTTACACTGGTCACTCAACAAATTCTTATAAATTGGAGTTAGTCACTCTTGTATTTTTTTATAGTCACTGGAAATAAAACAACCTGATAACTATCAGGTGTTTCAAAATCTATTTTGGATAGTGTATTACTATAACCAGCATATATTTGTTAACTAAAGTGGAGAGAATACATTTTGATGTAAAAATTTTCCATGATATAGAAGATCCAGGTTTTCACCTCTCATGTACCTCAAGTAGGAAATTTAAGATATGTTATCTGTATCTCAGCTGCAGAAGTAGGCTTTCTAACACAATGAATAATTGTCTGCCTCAAGTGACAAAGATCCAAGTAAAAGGTGCTGCTCTGGTTGAGTCACTGTACATAGCTAATATAAATCTCTTTTAAGCCAGTTCACATTCAGAAGGGGACTAAATATTAAAACAAACATTGATGTTTGATAGTGATCTTAGATCTACCTTTTCAAAAGGTTGTCCTCATAGCGTGTTCATGTATAAAGTACTTGTCAACTCTGCCAGTGCTCTATCACCACAACAGAGCCATAGTTCAAAGCTTCCTGTTTTCCAAGAGAAACAGAAATCAAAGGTAGCAGAGTCAAATCCGAATGTATCGAAATAATTCATATTTAGTGTAGTGTCTAAAAAAATACAGTAGTGCTTTCAGCTCAGAAAAAAAAAAAAAAAAAAGTTTGCTTGTACACATGCATAGACTAAGAGAATCACTGCTACATCCAGCAGAAAAAAAAATCAGGATGTTCAAACCTCCAACAAAGCAAATATTATTTTAAGCAAAATTAAAGCAATGAAATGTAACTCCCAAAATAATTTTATTTTCAGTCAAATTATCTGTTATTGGGGAAATGAAGTATTGTATATAAAAACATAGCTCTTAATGCTGGCTAGACATGAAAAGGGTAAATTCTGCAGGAACATTTGCCAGAAAACAACAAATAAAACTGAGTATTGTTGAACTTCAGAGATGATAAGAACAAGTGTTTTTTATTAGTATATTTATTTGATTACAGCTGGTAAAGGAGAAATTGATATTGTTAGTTGGATATGAACTGCATGCTTGTTACCTAGTATAACCTGAGCAGCTTCTGCTGAGGTAATTACCACAATCTGTTTTAACTAGATTTGTGTTTAAAAATGTAAGGATATAGAATAAATTTTCTCAACAGTTCTTGTATGTCATGTTAGCACATGATAAGAAACCTTATTAACCTGCATAGATCTGGCAATTAAAGAAAACAAGCACACTTTCAGAGACATGTAATTTTATATATATGGAAATTCTTTATCATATGAGAAAAAAGGGCTTGAACACCAAGACTCAAGAATAAAGCTGTGAAGTAAAAGGTTACAAGAGAAGATTTCTTGCAACTGTGAAGGAGATCAGGGTCAAAGTAAAATTTTCTTGTGCATTTTAGTGGAGCAAAGTGATCCTTCATGATCAAAATAATGGTACCATACTAGAAAAAAAAGCTCAAAGTGGAAGATGATTCATGTAGAGCTTCATGCACAGGAGAAAAGAAGGTGTCCTTCATTATGACATACCTCTACAGTTGAAATGATATTTTAGATCTCTTCTAATTAGATCTTTTCTAGCCTTAGAAGAATCATCAGAAGAACTGTAATATAAATATAATGCAATATAATAAAACAGCAACAGAAACTACAGCAACAACAACAACAAAAAAAAAACCACCGTGAAGATTTAACATTGTGCTGGTATGACGGAGGTTAGTTTTTTTGTTGCCTTATTGGAAAGAAATGTCAGAAAGAAGAGAAGAATTTCCTTTTTGTCCACACCTGCTCTGAATCTTGCAAAAAAAAAATCATGGAGAAGATTCTTGAATATAAACTTGGAGATGTATGGAAGATGCATAGAACAGTGAGAAAAAAAGACGGTGGGAATTTTTTTTTTTACATGAAAATAATGTTTCAACATATTAAAAAAAAAAAAGAGATAATATCTCCTACTAAAGTTTTACATCATTCTTCAGTAATTACTACTAGCCTCTCAATAGCCTCTCAATGTCTTTTTGAGCTAGATAACTGTAACCTAACTTTATTTATGTACAATTTACCTTACTTATTTCTTAGCTAGATTTTCATTGAGAAACAAATATCTCCATGAATCATTCATCCCATGAGTTGGATAGAATTGATACAGGCTCAAGATAAGGTAAAAATGTAGGGTGGGGAGAGCCTAGTATGGAACAGAACAAACGTGCTTACCCTTGGAAACATTGCCCTCCTATCTCCATAGAAAATTACAAAACATACCTAAAAGTAACAGGTTGGTAATGGACCTTCTATGGAAATGTATCATAGCAACAGTGTTGGGTAAGATTGTGAGCCTGAGATGCTCAACCAGTGAATGAGTGGCAGGAGAGCATTACCTGCATCTAGTTTATAACAGGGTATATAACTGAATGAATTTCACTGATCGCTGTGTAATTTCTCCCTTACCAATAGGCAGCATGAGCCCATTATTGCAATAATGAATAGACTTTGCTGCTATCACTAAGATCTTTGCCTAATCTGAAATCTTTGACTTTGCACATTTCTTACAACAGTTATGAAAAAATTAAGATATCACTTTGAAAACTGCTGAAATATTTCTGATGTTGTAAATGTAACTGCATTATTTTATGTTTCTAGGAATCTTCTTATGTCCTCACTGTCATCTCAGGTTTATAAATTATAGCCATTCTAGACAATATCTAAAGATATGTAAACATCCAAATATCTAAAGAACATGTCAGTACTTTTATTACTTTTATCTTAAAAGGACTGTGTGAAAACATACAACAGTGGTGCCCAGCAATAGAACAGGGGACCCTGGCACAAACTATAACACAGAAAGTTTTGTATGAACATGAAGAAGAAGAACTTCTTTGCTTTGAAGATGGCAGGGCTCTAGAACAGGCTGCCCAGAGAGCCTATGAAATCTCCTCTGGAGATATTCAAAAGTATCTCTGCAGACACTGAAAACCTTGCTCGACGCTTTTCTGTGTAACGTACTCTAGTTAACTTGCTTTAGCAGAGGGGTTAGATTCAGTGATCTTTAGAGGTCCCTTCCAATTCCTATGATTCCATGATTCGGCCATTCATGGCATTTTGCAATGTGTAAGAACAACAAAATGATCCCAAGCAATCATCACCTTACTGTAATATTCTTCACTGACAAATTAGGAATGTGACGGTTATTTATAATATTTATGGGAAAATGAAAAAAGAAGAAAGAAAAAAGAAAAAAGAAGAAAGAAGAAAGAAGAAGGAAAAAAAGAAAAAAAAGAAAAAAGAAAAAAGAAAAAAAAGAAAAAAAGAAAAAAGAAAAAAAGAAAAAAAGAAAAAGGAAAAAAGAAAAAAGAAAAAAGAAAAAAGAAAAAAAAAGAAAAAGAAAAAAGAAAAAAAGAAAATAGTTTGGAAAGTAAGCATTATTTCCTCTCAAAACACTTAGTATATAAAAAAGCAACATCAATGAATTTACATTGGAGAAAGTGTTCAAGGTTGGATTCTCAGCAATAGTGTGCAGGAATACATGATACTATCACAATCTGAAGAATTTGCAAAGAATAAAATTACATATTGATACCTTCACTGCGGGGAAAAAAAAACAACCCAATAACATTAAAGTCTTTCAACTTCTAATGATCACAGAATAGCTTTAGATGAAGTTTTCTCTATAATGAACTGCTTCTGCATGTCACAGTATGTAAGAAGAAAAGCAATATTTCCTAGAAATGGGTTGGTTCAGTTGCTTTTCTCTCCTTGAACATTTTACACCATTTTTTCAGGGATCACTACTATGTTTTTTCCTTTTTATGATTTTACAGCAAATACTGTCCTGTGGATACTTCAGCATGAGTTGTAAGTGACATTAGCCATGCCTTACAAAGCTTACAGGCTAAATGAACACTAAGCAAGGAATTGATAAAAAATCCAGAATATGGCACTAATTGTTGAACTGGTTTTAATGGGATTGTGACAATGTTCCTTAAAAAATTTAGCAGTTATATATCTCGAGAGAAAGAAAATTTTTAGAAAGATTAACAGAAAAGAACATTTGGAATTCCTTTGCTTTGTACTGTTCCTTTTCAAGTAATAAATACAGTGGATTAGCTGAAGGCTCTTTTAAGGTCACAATCTACAGACATAAAAATGTTTCAAAATTAGGGAACACTGTGGGGAAGGTATGAACATTGCACTGGCAAGGAAATAAAAAGCTTATATCATTATTTTATACAAAATAAGGACAAATAATAATTTAGAAAGATGGTAAGAAACTCAAACACTAAGCCATTAAAAAATGAGATTGGGTGAAAAAAAGAAAAAAGAGAAAAGAGAACTGTAACTGAATAAAATTATACTTTTTAAAAATTTTTTATCACTTAAAATATTTGTATTTTTATTAGTGTTAAATGATGTGATGTATTATTTTGTAAATTTTAGATTTAATTCTTTCTTATATTCACTAAGAATTGTAATATTTACAGGTGAATCGTGAAATCATATTTTATTTTCAGAACACTGACTATATTATCACTGAAAGCAGACCTGCTTTTGTTGCATACATGGTCACATGACTCACATTTGTGTTCTCTCTAAAGCAAATAGAATAGAATGGCATTTCTTCTGTACACAAATTCCTGGTATGGTGAACTTTCTTACATTGGTTTTCTCTGTTAAAACATACATTAAAAAATTAAGACAAAAAAGATTTCAGAACATGTTTCCTTTTAATTATATTATCAAGGAAAAGCAGCACAAAAAATAGTAAGTTTTCATTCTGAGGATCTCAAAGTAAAGGAAATCAGTTTCACGGATTCATATGTCACAATAATTTTACCTTGTGCCCTTATTAAAATCTATAATACTTCTTTTTTTTTTTTTTTTTTTTTTTTTTTTTCCCCCCCATATAAACCTGTGTAACCAGGAGATCTTAAAGGAAGAATCTCTAATCTAATCCATAAAATTGATCAATATTTAAAAATACACTGGCAATGTTTGCAAATAATCTGTTGCAGTAGAAGTGTATCTGAAGAATGAAAAAGTTTGTGATGAGCAGCTGACACTCTAAATGCATTTCATCATTTACTTTCAATCAACTGTAGTCCTGTTTTACAGTCCCAGTGATGATTCTCAGTTGGAGCACCATAAGTGTGTTCCTGGGGAGCATTTTTCAGTTTAAATTATTCAGAAAAGTATTCAGTCTATGTGCTCTGAAACAAATTTATGATGCATATCAAAGTATGCTTACTGAATCTAATGGAAGACTTGCTTTCAAAACATGCATGATTTAAACTAAAACTTTAATAAGGTGAATCAATTATATGCATCACTGCATATCTAATAGAATAAGCAATTAGTAAGAGTTTACAATAGATTCTAGAGTGTAGACTGTATTGTGGTCTACAGAGAACATTCATCTTTGAAATATTTTTTAAAAAATGACTCACTTCAATGACAATGATCAAAAACAAATCAGGGTACTATTGCAAAGCACATGCTGAAGCAGAAATGTTTTGACTGCAGTCACTCTACTTTGGCATCATGGTTTTTTTTTAACATAATTACTGTTATTCAGAGTTTATAAGTACAAACCAATACTTTTATCTTATACACACAAAGTTCTCCTTAACCATGAAATGAAAAGCAACATTTATTCACTTTTTTTATTTTATATAGAAGAAGTATCAACCTGAAATAGACAACTAGCATAGAAAATTCAAGCTCAGATGTTTCAAGTTTGAAAAAATGATAAGCAAGTGGAAATGGGGTCATAATACTGAAATATAAGCATACTTCAATTGTTGTTCCTTATTAGCACAGGTTTTATTCCCATTTCCATTTAAAGACTAAAACTCTTTGCACATATAAATCAAATCTCTGATTCTATGTGTATACATGTATGCAGATACTACTGCTCACATTCTTCCTTCTCACATTGCACAAAATGGTGCAACACACCACAAATTGGAGGTTGTTGCTTTCCTGCTCTCTCTCTCTCTCTCTCTCTGTAAATCTATGCCTGCTTCTGAAGTGTCAGTATTGTGCATGCATGACCATAAAAAATGAATGTTATCATAAAGCCTACTAAGAAATAAATGAACATAACCAAAGAAACATACCAACAAAGAAAACTAACCTGCTTAACATGTTTTGGTTTGTTGTTAGAAGCAAAATTTTACCCATGAATTTTGTACTACTCTTAATGTAGTAGTACATCTTAATACATAAAAGTATATTAATATACATAACAGTACTTTTAATATGTGAAAGTCACCCTCATTATTAAATTTACTTTCTATTGGAAACAGAAATGTTTATAATCCTGTCAGCTCTAATGATTTCCCTTTCTCATGTATGTAAATTGTCTACATAGCTCTCCCAATATCTCTCAGTTCTTTAATACAAATGTAACAGTTTTGTCTTGGCCTATCAGCAGAATGACGTGATAACAGTCTGCAAACATGTACATACAGGTTTTGTTTTTCATTATTACTATATATTTCATTCTTCTATAATTTTTAAAAAACTTCAAGGTCTTTCAGGGTTTGCCCATATACAGTAGCTACAAATTTGTCGAATCTCAACTTTACCCTACATGTAAGTGGCTGTAGTGAGTGTCATAATTGCAAAGAAAGAAAGCCAAAAGCTGTGATTCTCTGGAATTGGAGGCAGGTATTTAGTAAAGTGTGTAGTTGCAGTCTGCTGACAGATATGGAATACCTTCAGGAAGTATTTGCCCTGCATGATACACAGTAGCCACAGATTATACTGTGGAAAATAAGGGAATTAGATAAATAGTTTGAGGAATGCTTGTATTTTGTTGTTGGTGTTTTTTCTCTCTCTTTCTTTCTTTCTTTCTTTCTTTCTTTCTTTCTTTCTTTCTTTCTTTCTTTCTTTCTTTCTTTCTTTCTTTCTTTCTTTCTTTCTTTCTTTCTTTCTTTCTTTCTTTCTTTCTTTCTTTCTTTCTTTCTTTCTTTCTTTCTTTCTTTCTTTCTTTCTTTCTTTCTTTCTTTCTTTCTTTCTTTCTTTCTTTCTTTCTTTCTTTCTTTCTTTCTTTCTTTCTTTCTTTCTTTCTTTCTTTCTTTCTTTCT
>NW_024962265.1:17051446-17058608 GCF_019238085.1 Lagopus leucura | reverse complement strand
TTTTTTTTTTTTTTTTTTTTTTTTTTTTTTTTTTTTTTTTTCCAGGACATCCTCTATTATCATTTATTTATTTACCATACAAATAGTAAGATGATCCCAGTGTTCATGGAAATGCAGTTATAAGAACTGTAAACTGGTCAGCTCTCTCTCGAATCATCAGCATTTTTTTTTCCACAAGGGACTGAAATTTTAAAGAATCAGGATTTACATACCTTGCTATGTGTTTTTGGCTCTATGACACTAAGCAGTGTAAGAGGTTTTGTCTTTTACAGAATGCGTTGCAAATTGTACATTCTGAGAAGTTACTAACAACATCACTTGAATACCTTAAATCACAAGAATATATGTGGAAAATACAAAAAAAATCACCTAGTTATTACAGTGGTTATGAGGATATATGTGTCAGCACTCTGCTTCTATTCTCTAGTTCTTTGTTCTCCAACTGATTATGTTTAAATGATGTAATTTTGTGGAAGGCTAGTAGTGCAGACTGTGTGGTGAGACTGACAATTTCTGCTTTAATCTCTTCTCTCAGTATTCAAACAGAATCACACACAGAATTGTAGGGGTTGGAAGGGACCTCCAGAGATCATCGAGTCCAACCCCCCTGCCAAAGCAGGTTCCCTACACCAGGTCACACAGGTAGGCATCCAGGCAGGTCTTGAACATCTCCAGAGAAGGAGACTCCAACCACCTCCCTGGGCAGCCTGTTCCAGTGCTCCGTCACCTCACTGTAAAGAAGTTCTTGCGCACATTTGTGCGGAACTTCCTATGCTGAAGTTTCCGGCCGTTTCCCCTTGTCCTGTCTCCACTCACCACTGAAAAGAGTCCGGCCTCGCCATTCTGCCCCCCACACCTTAGATATTTATAGACCTGGATCAGGTCCCCTCTCAGTCTTCTCAAGGCTGAACAGACCCAGTTCACTCAGCCTTTCCTCATAGGAGAGATGCTCCAGGCCCCTGACCACCTTTGTGGCCCTCTGCTGGACTCTTTCCAAGAGATCCCTGTCAATTCCATAGGAGTTATTTTTTATGACTTTCTGGGAAGGAGAGATGAGTTCCAATCTAAAAATATCCTCTCCACTAATGAAACTGAGATGTACCAAAAAATTTGGAAAGTGATATGGGACAAATGAGAGCAGGAAGAGGAAAAGCAGGATTGCTTTAGGTCCAGTAGCACAAAGGAGGACACAAATCTGTCACTACCAAAAGATAGCACTGGTACAGGAAATATTTTTCTATCATTTAGTATCGGTTTGTCTAGTTAAATTCCTCTTACCTTCTCATCTATGAATTCAGTCACCTGCAAATTTTCATCTGAGACTGTGTTCAACAGCTCTCCTAGTTTTTCAGAGAGCACAAAATGAACAACACAACAAGGTTGTTTGTTCGCAGAATAGGTACACAGAAGAATGACAGTTCACAGAAGCTTAAAAAATAATAATAACTATAATTCATACTTTGTGGTTAAATTTCAGATTACAAGAAAGAAAATTTTATACAGACAAAATATAAAGTACAATTTCTATCATTGGTTTACACATTGGAACCCTTATTAATAATCACATAAGATTTATGTCTGTTTCCACCACTTTTCAACTCTTGATCTTGTCATTCTATTCTATTTTTGTTATAGTAGATCTTTCATCTACTTTGATTAAAAAAAAAAACAACAGATTTTTTAGTTCACAATAAGTATTTTATCATGTACAAAATTCTATTTCAATTAGGTGTTTCCTTTACTTTGCTTCTTCCTCAGACAGAAAATAAGAGTTAAGTTTTTAGAACATAAATATAAAATAAAACATAATCAAGATATTCATGAGCTGAGGGCTTCAGAAAATTCTGCTCTTCCACCTGCATTTGTTTGTTTGCCTTTCCCGTACAACTATGTTTCATTATTTATGTTTATGAGTAGGAAGCAAGATTTTATATTTTGCATCTTGGGCAGAAAATACTGAGATCAAGAAGGCATGGCTTTTTTCACAGAAAAGTTGATTGCTTTTCTTAGTGTGCTCTGAATTAATACTATGGTTCTTGTTTCAAACTCCTTTTCCAAATTACTGCACATTTATTTCTTAGAAATGGCCCAATCTTGCAATCTTCTTGTCTTGAAGACTTCCATACATTTCTAATATGTTTAAGATAAATTCCTCTTTGGTATGGGAAAAAATAACGATGTGGTCATATTAGCTTTTTTTTTTTTTTTCTTACAAATAAATTCATCTCTTTATCATAGATTTTATTTTTAATTCATGTGGTGTTTAGTTCCTATTTGTCTTCTTAGATTGACATATTCTATTTTTTATTTTTTTTTAATAAAATATAGTACTGGGCATTGAGATTGTAACAATTGATGTTGATTTGTAACTGAGACATAGGTATTATAAAAGGTCAAATTGTAGTCCTGAGGTTGCAGTGATATTTCTAATACAATGTCTGATGGTTTTCTGTGTGATATAAAACCAATATAAATATAAATTATCATCTGCATACAAGGTAATTAAAATGAACTTCTGATCAAATCTATAACATTATATTTTAATACATATTATATTTTGAGAACATTGTATTTCCAGTCTGTTTCTCCTCTGAAAGTCACAGACTTCGATGAGTCAGGGATCACTAGTATTAGCAGACTGTAGTTAATGTATTGTCAGTAAAGAGACATGAAGGAAATGGAAAAGGAAGATAGTCTTCTCAAACCAGAGGAGAGAGGTTTGAAAACATTAGAACCATATGTAGTAATTTCTGCACAGTCAGTAGCAAGTCTTCACTAAAATAAATTAAAACATTTTTCTCATTATAACTTTTTAACTAATTGATTAGAACATTCAGTACATTTTATTGTATTTCAATCAATGATAGTTTTTTCATTCAGATTTTGATTCTTATTTCCTTTATGAACACTATTGCCCAGGTTTCTCATTTTATGGTTTCTTGACAGGAAAACAAAGCATTAAACATTTTTCAGTTTCTCAAGGGAACACTGCTTTGCTTGAGCTTAGCACTCTTATCCATCAATCAGTCAATTAGACCTTATTTTATGCACTGGAGAATAAATCTCAAAGTGCCATGTTTGTGCTTTTAGTTAACACTTTAGTTGTGCTTTTAGTGCCATGTGCTTTTAGTTAACAAGAGAAATCTTTTCTCAGCTGATGCGTGTTCACCTTTGTTTCCCCACTACCTAAACCATTTCTAACAATCTCAGGGATTAAGTTTTATTGCTGCAGGGCATATGCTTGAAATTTTGGTCTCTAATTTTGTGCAGCTGCATTGCTGATCACTATGGAGTAAAGTGAACTTGGGACATGTGCACCTTCTCTGGGCAACCAGATCCAGAACCTCACCACCCTTTCAGTAAGGAACTTCTCCTAATATCTAATCTAAATCTCCTCTCCTTAAGTTTAAAACCATTCTCTCTTGTTCTATTGCTATTGGATCATATAAAACTTGACCTCTTTTCTGTTTATGAACTTCCTTTATATCTTGATAGGCTGCAATAAGGTCTCCCTGGAAACTTCTGCAAACTAAACAAGTCCAGCTTTCTCAGCCTTTCTTTACAGGAGAGGTGCTCCAGAAAAAAAAGTGTTTATTAGTATATGTCAGTTGATGTGCAGAATGCTTATAATAATTTGTACTTAACACCGAATTACGAATCAGGTTCTTCACTGCTGATGGAATGCAATAGGTTTCAGTTTTGCACTTTCGTATTATTCACCACGGCATGTTATTATCACTTTTTCAATAACATAATATTTGACAGTGATAAATACAAAAAATTACAGTAATTTTCATATTGTTTCATTGACTTTAGAAATACAG
This sequence comes from Lagopus leucura, assembly GCF_019238085.1. Lineage (NCBI taxonomy): Eukaryota > Metazoa > Chordata > Aves > Galliformes > Phasianidae > Lagopus > Lagopus leucura. The sequence goes on along the minus strand of NW_024962265.1, from coordinate 17,054,784 downwards.
TAATTATGGACAACTTTTAGTGTTTCATGAAATTCCGTCAGACTTTGCATAGATTATAAACAGATAATTACCCATTTTTTCTAGATGAATGACTATTTGCATTATGAATTTTTACAAAGGGTGATAGTAGACATACTCTACTAGACAAATACTTTTTTCTTTTTTTTTTTTTACATAGGCATTTACATAATTTCTGATACCAAAATACTAAGAAGACTTATCTGATTTTGTTTCTACTGTTGTTACCTCAACTTTATTCACACACAAATAAACAATAGTCACAAATGTTGTAAGCATGGTGATTAAGTTTAACCATTATCTGTTAATAATTACTATTTCTTGTGTTCTGTTGTAGTTCTGGAGCCTAAACAAACCTGCTCATAGGAACAACTGTACCTGATCCCTAAGGCACTTACATAATAAAGTAAATAATCACAACTGCCAGCTGAGCCTTTATAACTGTCATTGCCTCCGAGGAATTAACTTAGGGTATTTCCATATCAGGAAAATAAACAAAAAAATGCTTGCACTTCTTCATAGCATAGGCATGCACTGTATTTATGAAATGGTATGCAGTGAAACAGAAGTATTTATTTTCAAGCCAGTACTAATTAAGTTTTGAATCAATATTTCTGACAGTATTAGGAGTAAATTTTAGATATGTTTCCATTTACAACTTGACAAAATCAAAATAATTTGCTTCTCAAAGAATTTTTTAGTTCCTGTTGAACTGATATGTAAGGCAGTTTTTAATTCCTTTTGCTATTACCTTTGTTATAGAAAAAAAAATCCTGTTCAGTTACATGTAGAATTGAATTATTTTTTTTCTACAGATAGCTTGACTAAAATATAGGTCAAAAAGAGATTATCAGTATACTGTAAAGAGTACATATATTGCTTTCACATAGCCAGTGCAATACAAATTTCTTCCGCACAACATAATCATTCATATTAATTTAATTTTCAGCAATACCAAATAATAATGACTATTAGAATCACAGAATCATAAAATCACCAAGGTTAGAAAAGACTTCTAAGATCATCCAGTCCAAATATCCACATGTCACCAATATTTCCCACTGAACCATTTCCCTCAGTATAACATCTACAACATCTAACGCACCAAATATTAGTTTCATCACAACTCAAGAGGAAAGGAAAATTTTTCAGTGAGCATCTGTGAAAGAGAGAAACTTTCCCAATGAAGCTCTCTGAGAGCAGAGAGAGATTTGTTCTAAAAAGCTAAAAAGCAGCTGTTGCCCACAACCAAGAATATCAACAGTTTACGGGCTGGTTTGGCCCGGTTCCGTGACTAGCGGGGCAGAAGGATCTGTGGATCCACGCCCCTGGGAAAGGGAAACAGAGGACCCCAAAATAATTAAAAACAGAGGCAATGATCTGAGGAGAAACAAACTAATGTATTAAATATGGTATTGGAATGCAAGATAATACACTATAATAAAATATAATCAGAATTGAAGCTAATAAATCACATATAATAAGAGAGTGTGTCCAAAAAGGTGGAAAGGCCTCACCATAAGATGAGGTGAGATGCGCAGTCTGGTTTAGCAGCAGGGAGGAGAGCCTGCTGAAGAAGAGCCCATCAGATGACCTTGCCAAGAGTTATATCTCCTCTCTGACCTCAAATCCCCCTGGGGTATGTAGTTCTTCTTCTCTTCCGGAAAGGTGCCCAGAACTGGAGCATTAACACTAACTCTCAGTGCACAACATGACATTATGATGTGGAATACCAATAACCAAAAATCATAAAACCATGACAGTCTTCCTTCTAGTACATCAAAATTAAGAGAATGTTTAAGCTGTGTTACCATCTGGGAGCCAGCAGCAGGCATGTGAGATCATAGTTTACATTCTCACTAAGATAATGGGTCACTGCTACCCAGAACTTTGAGGCAATCTTGTAAAGAGCAGAGCAAGAACATTAAAAAGCTCAGATGAATCTTGTTCAGGAAGAAGTGATGGAAATTCACTACTCCCAGTTGATATCATGCTCTGGTTGTAAGGTTTCTTCTCTTCTGGTACATAATTAAGTTTCACCACAGCTAAGGAATGGATTGACTTTGCCGTGGAATGAGAAAACAGAATACTTACATAGTCAAGTATTGTACAAAGGTGGTATAAAATGCCTCTTACCTCTTCTGTTTATTTCTTCTTGTCCTATTCAGTTTCCAGATGTTGCTCACTTTCCCACTATATCATAATCAATGGGTTAAAAATGGAGATTGAACTTCCTCAAACATAGAATCATAGAAAAATAAAAATAGGCACAAATAAAAATCATTATTAAAAAAAATTATTGAAATGACTGAAACAAGCAAATACTGAATTCTTTCTGATTAAAATATAGAGTATGTATATATATGTGTATATGTGTAGTTCCACTTACTTTTTTTTAGGTAAAGAAGATATTAACAACAAAAAAAATTCTACCTAGTGCCCTGTCCATTCAATATTTAAATGTTGTATTCTTATTTTTTTGCACAAATAAATTCATCCCATAGGTAGTAACTCTTAGGTTTCACACCCTAAATATCTAAGACTATGCAAGGGCATTTAAATGATCTCACAGTGGATTCAAATTGCACAGGTGGCAGCAATCTGGAGTAGAATATGGTATGATCTAATAATAAATAAGTATATGAAAGTCTCAAAACCAAAACTCAATTAAAAACTAATTAACAAAATTTATAACAAAAAATTAATAACCTTGAAAAATGCTTGGTTAAGTTGTTTGAAGTAACTAATTTTTCCTTATTTTGCAAAAGAAAAAAAGAAAAAAAAAAAAAAGAAAGAAAAAAACAAAGGATTTGAATCCAGAAAGGTTGTGTATTTTCTTCTGTTTTCACTTATCAATCCATCAAAATATATTTTCACTGACCAAAAGCAACGTCCTGTGTGAGGTAATATTTTTTCCTAATTTCAGGATTAATATCAAAATTGTATATTCTTTTACTTTTTTCCTCCAGTCTTTTATTTGTTGAAGTTCTATTTTCATTTATTATCTGCTCTTGAATTTTGATTATTACATTATATAATTTGTCTTTATTGTAGTGGGTTTTATTTATCCTTCCTTCTTCTCATCTCTGCTAAAATTTCCTTTCTGATTTTATAAATTTATGTCCAATATAACTATCAGTGATTTATGCCTAAAATGTGTCTAAATTCCTCATTTCATTAACTTCATTAAATTCATCAATTCATCATTCTCCCTTCCCTTCCCTTCCCTTCCCTTCCCTTCCCTTCCCTTCCCTTCCCTTCCCTTCCCTTCCCTTCCCTTCCCTTCCCTTCCCTTCCCTTCCCTTCCCTTCCCTTCCCCT